>NW_009614608.1:6438-37130 GCF_000690535.1 Cariama cristata | reverse complement strand
TCGAGGGAGGTGATTCTCTACCTCTACTCTTGTCAGAACCCACCAGGAGTACTGGGTTCAGCTCTGTGGCCCTCAACATAAGAAGGACATGGACCTGTTGGAGGGCCATGAAGACGATCAGAGGGCTGGAGCACCTCTCTTATGAGGAAAGGCTGAGAGAGTTGGAGTTCAGGCTGGAGAAAAGAAGGCTCTGGGGAGACCTTAGAATAGTCTCCCAGTACCTAAAAGGGGCCTACAAGAAAGCTGGGGAGGAACTTTTTACAAGTGCAGGTAGTGATAGGACAAGGAGCAATGGCTTTAAACTGAAAGAATGAAGATTTAGATTAGATATTAGGAAAAATTTCTTCACTGTGAGGTTGATGAGACACTGGAACAGATTGCCCAGGGAAGTTGTGAGTGCCCCATCCCTGGAAGTGTTCAAGGCCAGCCTGGATGAGGCTTTGAGCAACTTGGTCTGGTGGAAGGTGTCCCTTCCCATGTCAAGAGGGTTGGAACTAGATGATCTTTTAGGTCCCTTCCAACCTAAACCATTCTCTTATTCTACGATTCTTTGATCTCCCAGGATATTTGTAACAAGCTCCACAGCAACAGTCCCACGCATAAGCAGTTCATGATCCTTGATGTTTAAGATCCTTTAAGTAACATAATCTAACCACTTTATAGGGTGAAAATTTCTGTAGCCTCAAAAATTAATGGATGCTTCTTCCTCATCTTCATTCTGACTTCTTCAAATACACATACAGATGCACACACTGCTCTCTCATTTGCCTATGTATACCATTTTTCCTGTGATGATCATTAACTATTTTCTTTATAATTTTAAATTATCTTTACGACTTTCCTTCAAATGACTGTAGCTTTGAGATAATGCTCAGTCTCACTGCAGCTGCCCTTGACAATTTCTCACCTTGAAGTGGGAAGACACACCAGATACATGTCATCAGATATCATGCTGATTTGGGGATTTATGTTGCTATGATGACCTCACAATGCACAGCTAGACATTTTTCTCCTTGTTTCTCTGCTTTTCTATGAGTTAAGCAGTGCCCTAATCTTGTTTTATGTAGCTTTCTGAAAAACAAAGAGCACAAGGAATTCATTTGCACAAATTCTAATTGTCTAGAAAGAAAAAATAGGAAACAGTTTCTGTTTCAAACTCCTGTTGCTTCAATTGCACTGTATTTCATAATTTCCAAAATTTTCTTCAAGACAATGATTGTTAATTCTGTATTTTATGTGATTCATCTTTCCTTTCTATATCACACTGTTGAGGAAAGCTATTAACAGGATGTTTCTATTCAGGGACTTACAGCATGCCAATTTCTGCTGTGTCATGATTAACCTCTTTTGGTCCCTTTAGATTTATAATTGACATTTTAATTATTTTTTTTCGTATAATCAGCACTAGTTCAATAGCTGCTAACTGAAAACCACCACTTGATTGTGTCCTCTGACTTCTTGGATATAACAAACATTTTGGCTCAGTCAGATACACAGCTAAGTTAAGTTAGGCTAAAACTTCACGTGCAGAAGTCAGGAAACTTGAATATACCTATTTAAATGTTGAATGTCTATACTGACTTCATTATCCAGACTATTTACACACATACTATGCCTATACTAGCATTTGTCCTAGAAACAGTACAAAGAGAATAGATTCATTAGTTTGCATTTGACAGTTAAATTCATGTCATATTAATCATAGTCCCATGATGGAATCTAACCTGTTAGATCTCACAAGGAGAGTAGAACATATGAAATCAAGTTCTTGGTGACCAACTAAAGTAAAGAAATAAAATATGCTGCTATGATAACTGTGGAAGTGCATCAATAGTTCCTTAACCCTTTGGAACAGTTTTTTATGATTGTTAAAAATATCCCTATTAGTATTATTAACTTCTCCACCTAAGATATGCAAATGATATACTGGATGGTTATTCCAGAAGTGTTTCATTTTAGCAGATATTACCTCACTTCATCTTTTACTGCAGATACCAACTTTGCTGATCTATTTACAAGACAATATGTGGTAGAAACATTATCTCAGCATCAATTATGTCCCCACATCTTCAGTATATAACAGAACTAGAATGGTGTAGTGGGTTTGCATGGCAAGGTTTTGGTAGTGGGGGGAGCTACAGGGGTGGCTTCTGTGAGAAGATGCCAGAAGGTGCCTCCATGTCCAACAGACCCGGTGTTAGCTGGCTCCAAGATGGACCCATCGCTGGCCAAAGCTGAGTTCATCAGCTATGGTGGTAGTGCCTCTGGGATAAAATATTTAAGACGGGGAAAAAACTGCTACACAACAGCAGTCAGAAGAGAGGAGTGAGAATATATGAGAGAAACAACTCTGCAAACACCAAGGTCAGTGAAGAAGAAGCGAGAGGAGGTGCTCCAGGCACCAGAGCAGAGATTCCCTTGCAGTCCATAGTGAAGACCCTGGTGAAGCAGGTCGTACCCCGGCAGCCCATGGGGGTTAACGGTGGAGCAGATCTCCATCTGCAGCCCATGGAGGATCCCCCGTCAGAGCAGGTAGATGCACCTAAATGACGCTGTGATCCCCTGGAAAGCCCACACTGGAGCAGGTTCTTGGCAGGACCTGTGACCCTGTGGGGGACCCAAGCTGGAGCAGCTTGTGAGGCACTGCAGCCTGTGGGAAGCACCCATGTTGAAGAAGTTTATGGAGGACTGTCTCCCATGGCAGGGACCCCGTGCTGGAGCAGAGGAAGAGTGTGAGGAGTCCTCCCCCCTGAGGAGGAAGGAGCGACAGAGACGAGTGATGAACTGACTGCAAGCCCCCTTTCACCATGCCCCTGTCCCACTTAAGGGGAGGAGGTTGAGAATTCAGGAATGAAGTTCAGCTCTGGAAGAAAGGAAGGGTGGAGGGAAGGTGTTTTAAGGTTTGTTTCTATTTCTCATTATCCTACTCTGACTTCTGATTGGCAATAGATTAAATTAATTTCCCTGAGTGGAGTCTCTTTTGCCTTTTGTGGTAATTGCTCAGTGATCTCCCTGTCCTTATCTTGACCCACAAGCCTTTTGTCATACCTTCTTCCCCCTGTCCGATTCAGAAGGGAGAGTGGTAGAGTGGCTTGCTAGGGAGAGTGGTAGAGGGGCTTGCTAGGCACCTGGCATCCAGCCAAGGTCAACCCATCACAAATGGGAACATTTTCTACTGCAGAGATTTCTCCAGATTATCTCTCCTGTCCCTAACACATGTATAACTGAGTCTTTTTTTCAGGGTCCTTGGTCAAATATTCAGCAAGGGAAAGGGCATTGCTATGCTTTGCAGTTATTTATTTGAATTGTTCTTCCTTTTTTCTTATAATGATTCTTTGATGACTTTGAATTTTATTATTTCTGTTTTATCCCCTTCTGCCTTTTTTCTTTGTATGTTTAAGTGTCCATGATGCTGCAAATAGTTTTGGTACTCCTAACATGAACATTGAAGGGTGTCCCATAAAAGTTAGTAGATTATCTCTTTTCTGAGGCACAGAGCTGATCTGGAATTTTATGCCAACATTTTTGCATGACAAGAAAGGAGTTTATGTTGGTTTCCAAACACTGGAAGACCTGAAGTCTTAGGATATGTTTTGATCATGTCTCTTCTGCCTTCTCTGGTAAGTACATCCCATAGCTATGAAGGTCTACTGAAATTAAAGGAAATATTGTATATGGGCTGAAGTCAATTTCATCTTCTTTCTATGAACTAATGCAGAAGAATATAGACATGCTGAAAAAGTAAAAATATGCTGTATGTAATTAGAAGCCTTCTTTACCATCTCTGAAATGTAGAGCAGAGTTCAGAGTAACTAGACCTTATCCTCATTAAGACTTATGAAGACTAATTAAAGAAGTAATTCAGTTTTCCTTATTGAAGTGTGACAGTATTTTCCTTTTGGATTATTGTAGTATTGATCTAATTTACTTGTGACCACCAGTCTAAAATTTGTGGTGTGTATTGAGTCCAGCAGCCAGTAATAAATTATCTAGCAATTTCTGCAGCTATTTGGAGGGAAGGTAAAATTAAAAGTCCTCAGTAGTGAAATAAATCTTCAATGGATATAATGGATGAGAAATGTCCATAATAAAATATAATAAAATAACTTAAAATCTCACTTCCATCTGAATGTTCTCCTTGATTTTTGAAGTTCTGTCCCTAAGTGTAATCAAGGAAAATTTGTTTCTGATTTACTGAAACCTGATGAACATAGGCTGTTATTCAGGGATAAAATATGTGTTATTCCTGTTTTTCTTAAGCAAGTTAGTAGAAACTCATACAAATTTATGCTAAAAGGTGTAACAACCATTTAAAGTTGTATCAGATTCAGGACATCATTTCAAAGATTTCACAGTTAATTCACTATACCTTTCTGATATGGATACAGAAAGTAAAATTCTGTTCAAATCAGATGATAACATGAACACATTATGGTATAACTGATACAATCACCTTGCATGCTCTCAGAATAAAATATACTTTATAGAGCAGACAATGAAAGTGTCTTAGTAAACTGTAGGAAAAGTAAAAATTGTTGGACAAACACTCAGAAAATTATAGCATCTTCCTGCTTGTGGGAAAATGCTTCAGCATTAGTCATTATAATGATGATGACATGAATGTGTGGTATATAGGTATTGTTATTGTATACCCAATGCTAGTATCAAATTATGTTTAGCCTATGACCTTGAACTCCTCTTTACATTATTTTCAGAGTAAATAATACGAAGCAAGTTTAAAACACAGCATGTTTATCATCTTCAGTGTTAATGGCAAATAAGCACTTAACACAACTTGCAACATACAGCGGTCTCTATGTGTGAAATGAGCAAAAAAAAATTTTTGGTAATATCATGCATATTTAAAAAACATAGTCTGAGACTGTGTAGAGATTGCTATGTTGAGATAATATAGTAAAACTCATTAATATATTCATTACTGAAATTAAGATTCACATTTTACAGGCTCCTTAAACCAATTTTCTCTTTTTTTGTAACTTGTTTACAAAGGTTACATTAAAATCACATTCTATTAATATATTTTATAATACATAATCCCAAATAATTCTAAGAGCACAGTCAGACAAAAATTTGAGAAAAATTATTTAATTTCATCCTTTGAACTTACCTCAGTTAATATCACAGGGCATTAAAATAAATGAGTAGCAAGACACAAGGTACAAGATACACGTAGGCAGTATGTATGCATTGGAAAAATGTATGTGTTGAATATAGATATTCATGTATATCTGTATGTGTTCTGGAGTGTAAACATGACTGTTTTACTCTTAAACATTTTCACCTCTCTGAAGCAAACACAGTTTGACTTCCTCCAATAAAGCAAGGGTAATCTTTGAAAATGAGCTAGAGTTAAGGTAAGAACAAATTATATTGCAGGGAAGTGTTGTACTACTTTTTTTTCAATGTGCTGCTGCCCTTCAGTTGTTGCTATAGAAATCCAGCAGACAAGGAGAATATCAGGGCTTTATAGATAGGAAGTTCGCTTAAGCCAATCGGTGTTCTGCCCATTTAGACTTGTCATGGCTGCCTCCATGTCATTAAGTAAAAAGAGGCAACAATGGGAGTGCTGCCATATGAAAGTTTAAGAACCTATTGCTTTCCTTCATGTCCACAAAGCAGCGTGCCCAGTGTCCAGACACAATAGAATTTCTAATCAAACTCTTAAGTAGATTATATAGCTCTCTGAACCTGACTGAGCTGCTGTATCTTTCTCTTCTTCCTCTGATTCTCTAAATTTCTACTGCTTTCTTGACAGCCACATAGCATGAACTATAGCTATCT
Source organism: Cariama cristata (assembly GCF_000690535.1). Lineage (NCBI taxonomy): Eukaryota > Metazoa > Chordata > Aves > Cariamiformes > Cariamidae > Cariama > Cariama cristata. Next base: position 31,328 of record NW_009614608.1, on the reverse strand, counting down.
CTGAAACTTATCCATTTTATTTGGGTTGGAGACCTGCTTTCTTTTTTTCTCTCTTTCTCATGTGCACGCTCCCATTTTTCTTCCTCCTTTCCTTTTTTTTTTTCAGTCAGCTTTTCCCCTACATGAAGAAATTTCCTAAATAAATCAAGAAAATGCAAGTTTCAGCTTAATTTGATCATTTAGATGTAGGAGGGGAAAAAACTACATGAGAAAAAAATACGAGTTTATCTTCATCTAGAAGGAAAAAGATTGCCTAGAAAGCCATTTTTATTTTTATATTTAAAATCACAGTGTGTGCATATGTTTGCAGTGATCTTTCATCTTTAGAGTGTCAATTTCTAGCAAAGTTATACAAAAAACACTGAGATAAATATATTAGCTATGAAAAACACATATTCTTCTGACATCATGATAATACAGCATTCTTACTGACCCCTGGCTAGATTGTCCCTCACATTTATTTATATCTATAATATTTATATCCTTCAATTTTATTTATATCAACCTAGTCTCCTACAGAGAAATACTTACAGGTTAGATGTGAATCTGCGTCACAGAAACAACAAACACATTCCACCTCTGACTTGTGGCATTCTTAAAATCTTCAGATCTGAGGCTTAATTCAAAGTCTGTTAATGTAATTGGAAAGATTCACAATAATTTTAATGGAAACAGTACTTTGCTTTTGAAACAAAGCATTTGTGAGCTTAGGTAAAGGAGAAAACCTGATGCAAAGCCATGGTCCCTATCTCTGATTTATCAATTACCATTACCTATTTTGTTCTGGCCATTTTGTGCATCATAATAGAGTTATTGCTTTGATGCTTCATATCAGCTTTATATTTACATATGAACTTTACTATTCACAATATAACATTATGGTTTCTAAATTAAACTACATTGCATTTTCAGAAGATTGCTGTCTGTAGTGTCAAAAATGTACCTTTTTCAGGAATCATCCTTCTTACATCTTTAATGAAAAAAAATGGTAATACCTTGTTACTTTCCAGGAGAATTACAGTGAATTGTCTAATTATGAAGCATTATAAGAATTTTTATTTGCTTGCTTTGCAATAAAGTCAAAATCCCCCTTCTTTTTTGGCCTCTCCTTTACCAGCTTTATTTATTGTGTTTTCTTCTTTGGCTTTGGACACCAGAATTTTATCCTCTTTTTTTTTCTTGAGATCACTTCCTCATAATCATTTTATAAAATATTATATTTTGCTCAAGGGACCATCCATTAAAAATGTTCTTTTTTTTTCAAATCTGATTCATAGTTCACCTTTAACATCTACGCCATTCTGGTAGCAGTTTAGTCACACTAGGTGGTGCTGGCACATACAATCTTTTGCACAAGGTATGATGTTTTATTCTTAAACAGTAAAAGATCTTTCCATTTTTGATAGAATTTCTGGGTTTTTTTGGTGGGGGAGTTGTGGCAAGCATCAAGGATTATCATGATCATGATTCTTTCTTTGAAATAGTTAGGTTTTATTGCTTAGTTTTAAGCTGGAAAATATAAACTGTCTAGGAACTTGGGTTCCAATTGGAATCAGTCACAAAATGAGTGTGTTGTAAGTAACATGATGTCAGCAAAAAAAGAGATACGCTTAATATCAATACACCTACCAATCAGTGTCAAAAATGCACACTAAATTAATAATTTCCATAGGTCTTCAGGATTAATTTATGCTATTTTCTATATTGGATCTGTCAAGTGAGACTACGTCAAGCATTCAACATTAAACAGGAATAAATAATCCTTCTAGAAGAAAGGTGTTCCCATATATGTTTTTTTTTTTTTTTTTTTAAGTTAATATATCATTTCTGTGATCAGTAGGAGAGAAGCAGCAGTAGTCACAAGACCCTGGCGCATTTTTAAGTTCTGTAAATTCTTCTGACACTGCCCAATTGTAGATGTTTATTTAAATGGTATAGGAAATAGGGCATGTACTGCATAAATCCTTCCTGGCATATCATTCCAAAACTAACATACGAATAAATTTTGCCAAGCTAAATGTGTACCCAAGCCATCATGTATGTTATATTCCTATTTCATATAATCATAGCTAATTATATGCAAAAGTACATCTATATTCTTGCTTAAACCAGTTAATCAGTTGCTACATAATTTCATTAGGTATTACCTATTATTTGGATAACTACAAATAGTGAATAATCACTATTCACCTCCTCCATTCATTCATGATTTTAACTGTCTCTACCAAAGTCTACCTGACCTAGTTTATTTTCATAAGCTGAAGCACTTAGTACAGCTAACATCCCCATGTTCCAAAGTAGGAAATGCTTTTGGATATAGAAATCTCTTCTGCTTCCTTTTAAGTGGTATTTTGGATAAAGATACAGATCAAAAGAACTGCGCTTAGCATTGAAAGTGCTTGCAAAACATACATTAACAGGAATAAATAGTCTTTCTAGTTTATTTTCTTATTGTTTCTTTTCCTTTTTTTTTAAAGTTAATATATCATTTTCCTCTCTGTTGCTGAACATTGAGTAAAAATTTTCAGACAAGTGTCAACAGTAGCTTCAGAATCACTTTCATGAGAAGTAAGAGCTAACTTTCAGTCGTTTTTTCCTCAGGTGTACTAGCTTGCACTTATCAACACTGAATTTCATTTGCTGTTTCATCAGTTACTCATGTCACATTTTCAAATCCTTCAGCAAGTCTGTACCTTCAGCTTCAGATTTGTCCTACTGGAAAAATTGCAGGTTTCATTCCCTTCTCTAAGTCATTCAAGAATAAGTTAAAAGAACAACTAACATAGATTCTTGGGTGAGGCTGTCATATATCTTTTTTGCCCCTTTTGCTCTGGGATCTCTCTTTTTGTGCTATTGCTTGTATCCAAGTGGATTTTGGCAAGTGTCTTGTTATGCTAAATCCCTCCCACATCAGTGCAATTCTATGTTCTTGGCCAAGTAGGGATTAAGGAAGATGGAGAAGAAGAGCAAGGTTCTGTGATCAGTGGGAGAGCAGTAGCAGCAGCAATAGTCACAAGACCCTGGAGCATTTTTAAATTCTATAAAAAGTGGAGGGACTTATTCATATTATCGGATTTGGAAAGCAAGAAAGATGCGGTTCATGAACACAGAAACTTCAAGACTGGGAATATAGATGGGGTGACACAATGGTACTGTGTAGTCAAGGGCGGGGGAGAATCATGACAAAATCTAGAGCGCTGGGGAGTTGAGAGGGAGCCCAGCGTAGTGGCAAAATTAAGACTACTTGGAGCAGAAAAGACTAGACATGCTTGAGAAGTTATAAGTACTTTGGTTTTGACCAGTTATTTTTGGCTTGGACACCTTTAGATTTTCCACAAATAATTTACAAAAAACAATCCTAGGGTTTTAAATGTAAAAATAATACAAACCTACTTTTTTTTTACAATACTGCAGTGTTAATTTATTGGTTTCTTTTTTTAGCAACCTCCTTTAGAAAAACAAATAGATCCTGTTTTATGAACTAACAAACTTTATCTTACTTGTCTTTCCTTTCTTGATGAGGGTAGACTGTAAGGGAATTACTGTCTTACTTTCTCAGAATACTACTAGGAGCTTGGAGTTTTGAATCTACATTATAAAATATAGCATCAAGTTTTAAATAGCTGAAATATAAGAAAATATTTATGGAAGTTAAAACTCTGAAAACTTCTGAAGTTTCAGAAGACTCTGTTCTGCCAAAAAGGCAGATAGATCTGCAGCATTTGGGGATGAGGATGAACAGTTGTATTTAATAAAAGAGAGAGACGGAGAGCCTGAGCAAGAAAGATCACTTTTTGACAAATGACAAGCTTCTGAGTTTTCATGAACTACCCAGATGGGGTTTTCATATATTTTTACAGTAGTTTGGTCTTGGAGATTAGAGAACTGGAGGGTGACTGACCCTGAGAATAGTGTTGGCTGGCATTATTAATGAAGTGCCACAATCCTGCTGGGGAACAATGTGCACTGTATCACTGTCTCTGCTTGTATGTCACAGTGACTAAAAGTGTCAAGGACCCCAAACCAAAGGAAAAAAGATAAGACAAGGCTCTCTGTTTGCATAAGGTGATAATACATTCTGGCCAATTTCTCTGATGCTCTTAACCAGCATAATCCTGTCAAACTGGTTTACATCAGCCGAGAATCTGATATTCAGTTTTAAAAACTGAGCTGGAAAGGGTTCCTATTTAAAAGCATTAACGTGAAAAACTTTGTAAACAATATATAAAGTAATAAAAAGCCTTAATCCCACAAGCAACTCACTTGAGCTACACTTTCCTGATTGAAAATATTTGTTTTGAGAACATTTGTTTTAAAATATTTGTTTTGAATTTGACTGGCTTCAGATCTTCTGGTGGGCTTTTTGGAGGGGAAAAGAAGGAAATAGAGAGTGGATTTAGTTTCTTTTCACCAGCACCACTCAATATACTGTGGAATATGGAACACCTACTGAGTGGAAAATTTTGCCAGAAAGTATCTGAGTACAGTCAGAGTAATTTGACATCTGTGGTTTAGCATTTTTACGAGTCATTTATTAAATGCATTTTAAAATATGTTTTCCTTCTAATCTACCAAAACATCAGAGTTCAGCACCCCTGTGCTGATCAAGAAGCAAGAGCAATGTACACTGCTGTCTGATTAGGATGATTGCCTTAGTGATTTACTTGCAACATTATTTGAGAAAGACGCCACAATAAAAATCTCTGAAATCCAGGGGAAGTGAGATTCCAGTGAGGGACTTCTGCTCTAACCTCTTCATCAATATTATGGATGACAACATGATTTTCTTAGAAATTAATTAGGATAAAAGACAGAATCATTAAAATCAAACAGGGGGATAAACAAAAGGTTTTGTAGCATATGAATGATGTAAATAATATTTAAGCATGACAACATAATATAAGTAAAAATATTAAATACTTCCTTCAGTTTCTAAAGTAGAGACACCTATAATTTTATACTTAGCACACTAATTGTGTGTGAATTTATCTGCTAGATAAACTAGAAAACATATTTAAGTTGAACCAAACATTTCTTTTGAAAAATCTTTTCTTTTTTTCTTCAGTTCTTCCTTTTTCATTACAGGTAGACAATATGAACACATTGCAAAAAGCTTCAGACTACCAAAATAGGTAAAATTGGCATTTTTTTCATGACAACTTTCATTCTAAAGCTAATTTACCTGGATCAGAGTGGGTTATACTTCATCAAGTGCCCCTGCCTTCACCACAGTCTTTTACATCTCCGTTACTTGCCCTTGGCTTCATTAGGTCATTTGTCACCTCAGCCTGGTGTGGGTGCTCACCGTCGATGACTGAAGCTGGTGTCCCCCTGTCCTGGCACTTGCAGCTTCGAGGCCCCAGCATGGGCAGGGCAGATCTTTCTCAGGGGGCTGGGGTGGTCTTGACCAATTGGAGCCAGTTGGAGCCAGTTGGAGCTGGTTCCCCACCCCCATGCTCACATGACTGTCACTGCCCGTCAGGAGCTGCCGCTGGCCAGACTGGGGTTTTGGCATGACAGACTTCAGCCTGGTGGCCTGGTACTTGCCTGATGCCCAGGGTTGGGGCTGCTCCAACGCCCCCTGACTGCCCTGCTCCCTGGCTGGGCTGTGGGACAGGCCCCAGCTGCCAGGCCCTGCCCTGCCTGACCCCCTAGGGAGCCCCCACAACTTCTGTCCCCTGAGGAGCAGCCAGCCCATGCTGCGCCCTGACAATCCGCCTGACCATATGACCATCATATTTTTGCTGACAAGGACCACACAGTGCTAAAGGCTCTGGGCAACTCCCTCACCCATCCCCATTACGACTAAGGAAGAGGGAAGTGTTCACCTTGGGACCCATGGGGACACTGGAGAGACAAGTACACCACCAGAGAAAGAGGTCAGATACTGTGAAAGTGTTTATTGTGTAAGTGTTTGAAATGTATTGTTAATAAGACCTTTGTGTATTAATTAGGTAATTGAGACCATTAGACCGCTAAAATATTAATTGCACGAACAGTGAATTCCTGGCTTTGTGTATATGATGTGTTCCTTTTTGTCCATAAGAAGATTTTGATGTAACAGTGGTAACATAAAAAGACCTACAAAGATTGTGAGAAATATTTTGGCAACAGTATCTTACAAAAATTAGACTTTTGCACCATCCTTCCTTTCAACAAAGCCTTCTTTCCAGTGTTTCATTCATCTTTGTTGTAGAAATAGAGAATTCTGTTTGTTTTCCTGGGTAATCAAAGGAAGATGAGGAAAATCTTCAAAGAAGGAGAAACTTTTTCAGAAGATTATTTTGAGCTGAATGTTGATAGAAAGATCAATACTTTATTACTGAAGACAAATCTGACCCTTCGGATGCATAAGCAGTCATACAGAAATTACTCTTAGAAGAGCTGAGGCATAGAGAGGAAATCAGTGAACCCTCTATATACAACATGTAGTTACCAAGTTCGATAAGACTGTGCAGAAATAACGGAGTCTAGGAGAAAGGGTAAGACTGGGCTGCATTTTGTGGGAACTGTATTTTTAAAAGAAACTGTCTCCAGCACAGTTTGGTAAACTGAAAAGCCATTAGTATACTTCTAAAATGTTTACAATTGTCAGGCTAGGTGTGTGGTGATGTATGGTGGAGCATAAGTTTGTGTCAGCCTTACATTTAGTTGAGTAGCAGAATTTTATCCTGAAGTTCCCAGGAAACCAAAAGAGACTTTTTTTCCTAGACTGTTCCATTTTCTAATTAAATTGTCTACTGCACTTCTACTGTAATAAAATGTACAAGAAAATCACATGTATAATGCTAATTTATTTTTTTCATAAGCTTACTTACCTGTTTTTTACCTCGCAAGACCCTTTCTCACTGAACAGAACATTAGTAGTTCCATTTACGTCAAAGAATGGGATACTACATACATGGATAAAGGTCTTATAAATGGGTCCAGGTTAATCTGTCATTTTCTTATCATTACCACAAATGACTCAGAGTCCATGATTCACCGGAGAAGGAAGCACAAAATTAATAAGCTAAAGTTGTTTTACTTTTTCTTCTCAAACCTTAGTGTTCTGGGTGAATGAGAATAGACAGGGGTATGAACACTTTTAGTTAACATATGTATGGCATCAAAATATGTCTGGAAGGATATTACTGCTACCTGAACCTTTTTCTTAGCATCCTCTGAAGTGCTAGATCTCACAGAAAGATTACATATTCATTGCATTTTATTGCCAAGCATAAGCTTTAACATATTGTCCGGACATTTCATCATGTAAGTTGATATAGATACATTGCTGCTCATAAAGTGGCAATTACATTTCATGCATTTTTTCTGCTAAAGAAGAAAACAGTATTCAGCCTGCCAAGATTTCTCATTAAAAGTTTAAAAAATTAGAAATACTTGTTACTAATTAGATAATTAGGAAGTGGATTAGAAAGCTCTAAAGAGAAATGCACTTAAGCCTACAAGTATGTTACAATGTATCTGTTTGAATTCAGTTCTGTGGTATAATTAGCATTATGTATTACCTTCACAGTTTTGATTAAAATGTGTAATCTGAGGTACCATTAAGTCTAACACTTTGCATCTCACTGGATTCTTCATATAACTAATTAGCACAAAGGTCGTAGTTCTCATTTTTCCAATATCAACATATCATTAAAGAAGCACATCACTGATTATGTTGATAGATGTAGTAGGACACCACAGAGATGAAATTTTCAATTTCCTAAAGGATGAATACAATTACATATTCAGCAAAGCAAAAATCTGTGATTTAGTACATTACCTTTGTACAGCTGTGCCAATAAAAAAGAATTTTGGTAGTTACATAAAGAAAAAAATGCTGCTCTAATGCAAGAATTAAACTAAAAGTCTCTTTACATGTCATTTATGAAGGATTTAAGAAGTTCAGTAATCAGATATGGATTCTACATAGCTGAAAAAAACCTTACATTTTCAGTAACAGTAAAGTACACAGATACTGCTAAGGGCAATGTCACATGAGAAGATAGTCTCATGGCACTGTTTAACATCTTTGTCGGTAACATGGACAGTGGGATTGAGTGCACCCTCTGCAAGTTTGCCAATGGCACCAAGCTGTGTGGTTCAGTTCACACGCTGGAGGGAAGGGATGCCATCCAGAGGGACTTTGGCAGGCTTGAGAGGTCAGCCCATGTAAACCTCACAAAGTTCAACAAGGTCAAGTGAAAGGTCCTGCACATGGGTCGCGGCATTCCCAAGCACAAATACAGGCTGGGCAGGGAATGCATTGAGAGGAGCCCTGAGGAGAAGGACTTGGGGGTGTTGGTTGAGAAGCTCAACATGACCCAGCAATGTCTGCTTGCAGCCCAGAAAGCCAACTATATCCTGGGCTGCCTCAAAAGAAGCATGACCAGCAGGTCGAGGGAGGTGATTCTCTACCTCTACTCCGCTCTTGTCAGAACCCAGCAGGAGTACTGGGTTCAACTCTGTGGCTCTCAACACAAGAAGGACATGGACCTATTGGAGCGAGTCCAGATGAGGCCACGAAGATGATCAGAGGGCTGGAGCCCCTCTCCTATGAAGACAGGCTGAAAGAGTTGGGGTTATTCAGCCTGGAGAAGAGAAGGCTTCGAGGAGTCCTTATAGCAGCTTTACAGTACCTAAAAGGGGCCTGCAAGAAAGCTGAGGAGGGACTTTTTACAAGGCCATGTAGTGATAGGACAAGGGGCAATGGTTTTAAAGTGGAAGAGGGAAGATTTAGATTAGATAGGAAGAAAGTCTTCACCGTGGGGGTGGCACTGGAACAGGTTGCCCAGAGAAGTTATGGATGCCCCCGCCCTGGAAGTGTTCAAGGCCAGGCTGGATGGGGCTTTGAGCAACCTGGTCTAGTTGAAGGTGTCCCTGCTCATATCACGGGAGGTGGAATTAGATGATCTTTAAGGTCCCTTCCAACCTAAACCATTCTATGATACTATGGTTTTAAACAGCTGAAAACACCAAAATTTGATGACAGGAAACCTGACAATTAGTATGAATAAAACGTTGGATCCAGTCTTATTTTTTTTCCTCCTCCACATCTTCCACAATTCCTATGCATGTCACAGTTTTTGTAATCTCAGCCTTTCTTATGATTCCTAGACTTCTGGACATTGTGATCTCCTATCAGTTATCTGCACTATTCTGCCTTCTCCCATCTTGTATTTCATTAGATTTTCTGTCTACACAGTTATATATATGTGCAGACTATGACTTATTTCTCTGGAGCTGTTTTTTTTTCTCTCCAAAAGTAGTATATTAAGTCATTCTTAATTGAACAGATTCATAACCACATGGAAATAATAAAAAGAAGCTACCACCATTATGCATCCATTATGGACACACGATGGTGAGTTAAAAATTAACATTTTTCCTTCCCAACGCCTATTAAAGTGTACTTATATCATGAAGTTGGTTTGCCCAGCAGCCATTTACACAACAACCAGGTTCTTTTCTGGAGGAAATAAATTGTTTCCTCAGACTAGACCTGAGAAGTCAATTACAGTTTAGCAGTTAAGCACCTAAATGTTTTCTGGAAATTTTTCACTTGAAATGTGAAAGACAGCTTTTTCTTAAACTGTTACTGATCTCAGCAGGAGTTAAGTCTCCTAAATGCAAGTTAGGCACCCTGCAATCATTGTAGAAATGGCCACAAGGGCCATTTTCTAATAAACGTTTATGTCTGTTATTTGAATAATAGCAATAATGTTTAAAATTTCATGCTCTTAATTAGGAAAGCTTGAAAAATTATCTAATTCCCCTTTCACAACAAAAGGAGGCATAATAAAATTACAGAAATCTGGAAGCTAGAAACATCTTGGGATGGGATTAATTTATCTGGGAGGGCTAGTTTGAGAACAGTATTTGGAACTGACCTCCAGAGGAAAGGAAGATATAATAATGAACACTGAATATTTGTAAATTTGTGAATATGGCCACTGGAATCAATGACTGTTCCTGTATTTTACATATAACTAAGCTCTCATGTAAACAAATGCTAGGGAAATATCCCAGATTTAGAGCTCCTCTGCTATATGGGATGTAAAGAAAACAAGCTAAACCTTATTAATTAAAACAAGCTGTTCCAGCTTGTATGTTTTAGAAATTCCCACTGTGTAATAGCAGGTCTTGTTTCTGTGGTGTGGACGTCAAACAACAGAAAGACAGGATGTTTGTTTTCTGTGTGTATTATATAGGCATTGTTTGCTTCGCTGCCCTTAGGTACCCATCTATCTCAAGAGCTACTGTTTGCCTAGATTTAAAATTCCCCCTTTAATCTACAAGGAGGTAGGAAAGGTTGAGAAAAAGTAATATTTTGAAAGAAATTCCTGTTGGATTACTTCCATTTTTATCTTACTTGTGTGGTATTAGGGCAGTCTCATGTCCTGAAAGGCTGAGATATTTGGGACACTTCTGTTTATTCTTAAAGAGATGCTGAGGATATTCAGTGCCCTCTAGTACACATTCTTACTAGTGATTTAATGATTGCATATCAAAGATTATGTATATAAATTTAAATTATAAACACATTCTAAACTCTGTTCTTTTTTACATTGACTGAATCTGTTTCAGTTCTTCTTGGCAACTGCCTGGATGATGTTGTTTAAATGTGTTTTTCTTCCTATCCCTGTATCCAAACCTTGTTCATCCTGGCCCTCATTTGTACTTCTTTGTGCCACAGCACCTCTTTCATCATTTCACTTACAAAAAAGATTAAACTATTCCAGGAAGTGGGAGAGTAAATGCAATTGAATGGATATTTAGGAGGCCTGGATGTGCATGAATTGGCCCTCAGTACATCGTTTGGCCCTACGCCTTTAGTCTTTAAAGCAAATTAAATCCTGAATGGCATTTCTCCAGGAAACATGCTTGATTGAATCCAAATCCCAAATATTAAACATAGGCTGAGTCTCTGAAGCAATTTTTTCCTTCGTAAATAATTTTAGGAGGTGTAACCATTCTTCTCAATAAACAACTAAGGTTACAGTTATAAACTAAAAATTGATGATACTGAACTGTAAGGAATTAGCTACTATGTTCATCACTGGCTGGTGACTCAGGCTTCTGTAATTAAAACACAAACAAGCAGAATAGACAAAAAATATGAAACAAAATATGTTTTTGTAATTGAGTTTGCAGCTTTAAGCTATCTTAAGGTACTTATGACAGGATTTCTAAGCAGTACATATGGGTTTAAAGGTTCTAAACAATTTCTTAGAGAAGCAAGAGTCAAGAACTTTTATGAAAGTTACTATACCAAACCTGCCCTAAGATAATTCCATCTTGGAGCTGAAGTTACTTGCTAAAGGGCTCAAAACATTTTATGTCTTTTATGAACTTCAGTGGTGAACAAACCCTGATTTTATTTGAGTTTTCTCTATTGCATGTGTGACCTTTTAAATATGAAGGAGTTAGTTGGCCTACACCTTAGCTGGAGCCATTTTCAGGAAATTTCTCTAATATTTTGACAGTATAATAATTCTGAGTGTTTATACAGGTATAACTCATAGGCAGGAGCTCCGGACCAGAAAAAAGTCATAAGTAACTTCCGACATATTGAATATCAGAAAATAACAATTTGATAGATAATTTCATTTAGTGAGTACATTTGAAAACAGTAGACTGAAGGTTAAATTACTATATAATTTCTTATGTAAGCAAAGAAATATTCTCTAATATTACAGGTTAGGTTATAAATGTAGTTTATTTTTATCTGAAACTAGAAGACTCAGATTCAGAGGCAGAAATGGAAAAACAAATACATATTTTAAAGTTGCTAAGTCCAATATCTCCAAAGAAGTAATGAAAATAAGCTTTATTTTCTTTTTTTCCTCTAAAACTTAATACCTATAAATGTAATTAAACAGAACAAACAAAGCCTTCTGCTACCTCTCAAAATAGTACAGTCTTCCACCAACTGTACAAGCAAAATTATGATTTGTCTTTTCTGCCATATAAAACTGAGATGACAGCTATGGTAAGGCTTGTGATGCTCATTAGAAATCTGTTCCTTACCCCACTGGTATTATAGTGGGATTGAGGTGTAGCTGAATACTGGAATAGCACACAACCCCTGAACTGATAGGAGAGTAGTGTGCTGCCAAAGATGACAGGATCAAAAACTTGGAGATAGGGGAAAGGGAGAATGTGAAACACCCTTTTTTGTGGGCAATCAGCAGTTACACCAGGTCAATATGAAGGTAACTGCACCCTGAATGAAGGTGCTTACTGTAAGAGTGAGTGAAAGGAGGGTATCTGCTCCTTTAAGGATGCCTGGTCAAGGGAGCCATGAACAAGAACATAGAGACAAACCTGACAAACACACGGTAATGGAGGTCATGAAGAGAACAAACTTGGTCAGCGGCATGAATTGGTAAGCATATGTAGGGTATGAAAATATTTGTTTTTTTCTGTTGGAAGGCTAGGAAAAAGGAGGGAGACAAACACACAGAGAGTAAAACCTGGCCAATTAGCATTAACAAACAATAACCAGAAACAAATGTGGTCAGCCACACTAATTTATGGGTTATCAAGAAACTGCAGTCAAACTGGGATTTTGCAACTGATAAGGATGCAAACCTGAGGGCCCAGGCTGTTGGAGGGGGTTAGTGGGACTGTCCCAACTGATGAGGCAATGTGCAGAGGGAGGAGCAGAGCGGGAGGTAGGCAGAAAGGAGTATAAAAGGGGTCAGTTGTGGGTAAATTGGGGCTGTTCAGCACACTTGTCTGGCTGAGCCCTGTGTCTGATCACTGTAGTCTGTCCTGTCCTCTTATATCTTCTTACTAAATCTTTTCTTAACTCTCTTTATGCATAATCTCACTCTCTATGCCATAAGTGTGTGTGCTGCAAGGATTTAGTACCAGCTACTGGTGAGACCTGTATATGTGTAAGTGAAACTTGGTGTCAGCTACTGGAGTCAGACTGGGGGTGTGGGCTACCCTGGCCTATGGTGTCAGCTACTGAAGCCAGTGGGATCTTAGCATCAGCAAGTGGAGTGAGTGGGAGTCTTTAAGCCCCAGCCAGTGGTGATACCAAAGGGTTAAACAATTAGTCAAATTAACAGAAAAACAGGCACATTTTTCAGTCTGGCATCCCAAGGTAGGGAAGCATTAAGAAAATAAAGAACAAGTGATAAAAAGGGGATGATGTTATCTAAGTTAATAGGTCAGAATGCAAAAAGAAACCTGCAAGAGAAGGAGTTCCAGACATAAAAGGACCCAAGCTGATAAAATGTTACAACCTGCAGACATCAGCAATAAACTGGCTGAAAGTAGGACAAAGGTATATGTGGTAGTGGGAGACTGCGACCTTCAACTCAAATGGCCCCCCCGAAAGAGGGCAAAACCCCACTTGGGGAGCATGTGTAGTTGATAGAAAGGCTTCATTAGTGCTAACTGAGGGTGTGTACTAATTTACATTAGAAGCAAGAAATTTCTAACCAATTCTAAGTGTGAACAATGAATATGCAGTGTACTATGAATATGCAAATATTTTATTGTATATAATGTGTATTTTCATTTGGCTTAGTGTGAATGCTAGGAGGAGAGATCCCCCATGCACCCAGCGCTGCAGTAAACAAATGTTGGCTTTCTGAACTATCATTTGGTTTAGAGAGTTTTCTTGGTTATGATTCTCAATAACAGAATTTGGTGATCCAGATGGGGCCAGCTCTCTGGAATCTTGAGAGACCAGAGGAATCATAAGGACTCTAGTGCACAGTGGAGTATTTGTGGGGAGGCCCTCTGATTCCCTGGTTAGGTGTTTCTGCAAAAGCTACCTGGGAGATTAATGACATTGGTCATAACTATTGGGTGTTTACAAGTTGTATCTGAATTAAGTATGTACTGTGAATTGTACTGTTAATTAGTATTGGCATTATCAGTATTGGGATTTGCAGTGCACAGTTGTATTGTGCAGTTGTGGGTTAAAGTCCAACCAGAGTTGTGTTGTGTAATCCATGTGCTATTACGGGGACTCTAGAGTCTGGATTTTTGGGTATTATTAACTTTGGCTATTATTAATTTTTGGGGTAGTGTTATTTTTTGAACTTTTGCAATTTGGATTTAACATTTTGTCATATCTTGTTAGCTGGAATTTGTTTGGGTATTCATAATACTTTATAATATGGGAACTGGACAGTCTATGAAAGGGAGGAATCCCTAAGTGCTCTCCCTTGGGTTTTATATTAAAACCTTGGAGCAAGTTTGGGGGTGATCCCCTAACTTGGAAAAAGTTAGTAGAATATTGTAATGACTGGTGACCTGTGTATACTTTGAATGATCAAGAAAAGTGACTCAAGAATGGAAGCTTAAATTATAATACAATACTACAGTTACTGTTATTTTGCAGAAGAGAAGGGAAATGGAATGAAGTGCTGTATGCAAATTTGCTCTTTGCATTATGAGATCATTATGATGCATGTAAGGAATATGGCTTGACTGCAAGTGAAAACAGTGTAGAAGAGTTAGCATTAGAGGTAGAAAAGAAGCAGCCACCTAAGCGATGTTGTTCAGCATGTAGCATTGCCAGGTAATGCAACGAATACGAAGAAAACTGGGAAAAGGATGTTGAAAAGAAAAGGGAGGATGATGAAACATTGATTGGACAGAGAAGGGGTGGGAGGCAGAAAGAACAAAGGAATACTGATTTGGATAATGAGGAAGGAGGTTTCAGTCCAGAGGTGAGTAGGACTAGGCAAAGAAATGCTCAGAATATACAAGCCCCTCTCAGGCAAGTGTTAGAACCGGAGGGGCTGGTTTGGATAAAGGTGCCGTTTTCGATGTCAGATTTAAAGGCTTGGAAGGAGATGGTAGGCACATATAGGGAGGACCCTGAATGGGTAGCAAAGGGTCTGGAAACTATAATTGGAAATCAAGACCCAGATTGGAGAGATCTGCAAGTTATCTTAAACAACTTAGTCTTTCATGAGGAAAGGAGGATTATTATGGTTAAGGCTAAAGAGGAGGCAGAATGATTACTTGTTCAAGGCACAGAAGCAGGATGGATAGAGGATCATTTCCCCCCAGTAATCCTAATTGGGATCCCAATGTCCCAGCTCAGAGATTATTATTAACCAAATACCAATGATTAATTTTGTATGGGATCTGGAATGTTATACCAAAGTCAAAGAATTTGTCTAAATTATATCAGGTCATCCAAGGAAAGAATGAGGATCCCTCTACTTTCTTTGAAAGACTAATGGAGACTGCAAGAAAATATACCGACTTAAATCCAGAAAATGAGGCAGATGCTGTCTCACTGGTCCATATATTTATGAGACAATCGAGTGCAGACATAAAATGGAAATTATAGAAGTTAGAGGGGACAGATGCCCGCTCGTTGCATAAAATGGTGGAAACTGCCTGGAAAATATATAACAATAGAGAGAAGGTAGAAGAAGAAAAACAAAGGAGAGAGAAGCTCAGAAATAACAGGTTACTGGCAACAGAGATAACAGGCTACTTTTACATCCAAATACTGGGATGGGAATGGTGTGTGTCCCCAAAACCAGCTACTGGGAGGACCAAAGTGAATGAGATGAGTGAGGGGCTCAGTGCTGGCAGCTAGAACTCTGTATCATAGACCTAGAGGGTGGTCAGAGAAATCCCATCCTGACAGTTTTCCTTTTTAATTGTGTCCTATAAATATAAATGACTAAATCTCTTTGAGGTATGTATGTCTATATACACATGTACACATCTATGCATAATATTTATTAAATTTAGTAAGGGTGGACCTGTTAAACAGATTTAAAGATTTTATAGGCAAAAATCTTGCAAGTTAAGTTGTAAGACCAACAGAGTGCAAAATGTTACGGCAGGGTATTTAGGAGACCCTCATTGATAGTAAGATTGTGTTTCACTAGCTCAAACCACAATTGTGGTAAAATTTCTTCCCTTGACTAGCATAATATTGCACTTTATGCCCATGCTGCTAAATAAGAGTCTGAGAATTAGCTGATATACTCAATATCTGCTCAGTCACATCACTTGTTAGCTCATATCCTCATAGGAGAGGTGCCCGAGCCTTCTGATTATCTTCACGACCCTCCTCTGGATCTGCTTGAGCGAGTCTATGTCTTTCTTATACTGGGGGCCCCAGAGCTGAAAGTGGGGTCCCCACAGTACTCCAGGTGGGGGTCTCACAAGAGCAGAGTAGAGGGGGAGAATCACTTCCCTTGACCTGTTGGCTATGCTGCTTTTCATGTAGCCCAGGATACAGTTGGCTTTCTCGGCTGCAAGCGCACATTGCCAGGTCATGTCCAGCTTTTCATCCACCAATACCCCCAAGTCCTTCTCTTCAGGGCTGCTCTCAATTTACTTATCACCCAGCCTGTATCCATATTTGGGATTGCCCCAACCCTGGTACAGGACCTTACACTTAGCCTTGTTGGACTTCATGAAGTCCGCATGGGCCTGTCAAGGTCCCTCTGGATGGCATCTCCTTCCCTCTAGACTATCAACCACACCACAAAGCTTGGTGATATCCACAGACTTGCTGAGTGTGCACTCAATCCCACTGTCCATGTTGCCAACAAAGATGTTAAATAATACTCGTTCCAATACAGACCCCTAAGGAGCACTACTCATCACTCTTCCCCACTTGGACATTGAGTCATTGCCATTGACTGCAACTGTTTGAGTGTGACCATCCAGCCAATTCCTTATCCACTGAGTGATCCATCCACCAAATCCATGTCTCTCCAACTTAGAGACACAGATGTTGTGTGGGACAGTATCAAGTGCTTTGCACAAGTCCAGGTAGGTGATGTCAGTTGCTCTTCCCTTAGCCACCAATGCTGTAATCCCATCGTAGAAGGCCACCAAATCTGTTCAGACACAATTTGCTCTTAGTGAAGCCATGTTGGCTGTCACCAATCACCTCCTGATTTTCGAGGTGCCTTAGCATAGTTCCCAGAAGGATCTGCTCCGTGGTCTTGCTGGGTACAGAGGTGAGCCTGACTGGCCTGTAGTTCCCCGAGTCATCCCTTTTTCCCTTTTTTAAAAATGGAGGTTATGTTTCCCTTTTTCCAGTTGCTGGGAACTTTACCAGTCTGCCATGACTGTTCAAGTATGATGAATAGTGGCTTAGCCCATTCCTTCAGGACCCTGGGATGCATCTCATCAAATCCCATGGGCTTGTACAACTTCAGGTTTCTTAGATGGCGTCGAACCTGATTTTATCCTACGGTAAGCAGTACTTCATGCTCCAAGTCTCTGCCTTTGGATTCTGTGAATTGGGTGGCATGGCTAGAGCGCTTGCCAATGAAGACAGAGGCAAAAAAGTTGTTGAGTACCTTAGCCTTCTCCATGTCAATTGTAGCCAGGTCTCCAATTTAGCTCATCAGGGTGGGTACAGTTTCCTTCATCTTCCTTTGTTGTCCCGAGTTCCTGAAGAAACCGTTCTTGTTATTTTTCACATCCCTAGCCAAGTTAGGTTCCAGTTGTGCCTTGACTTTCCTGATCCCCTACCTGCACTCTCTGGACTTATCTGTGTAATCACCCCAGGGTGTATATTCCTGCCTCCATTGCCTATGCATTTTGGTTTTGCTTTTTAGTTTGGCTAAGAGGTCTTGACTTAGCCATGCTGGCCTCCCCTGCCCGACTTCTGGTACATTGGGATTGAGAGCTCTTGCACTTTAAGAAAAATGTCTTTAAATACCTACCTGCTCTCATTTGCTTCTTTACCTCTGAGGATAGTTTCCCAAGAGATCCCATGCACTAGTGCCCTGAACAGCCAAAAGTGCCTTTCTGAGGTGTAGGGTCCTGACTCTGCTTTTTACTCATCCGGTACCCCTCAAGATTGGGAATCCCGCCAGTGCATGATCACTGCAGCCTAGGCTACCTTTAATCTTGACCTCTCCACTAAGTTCTTCTGCATCAGTGAGCCTCTGGCTCTCCATCACCTGTACTAGGAAGTTGTCCTCAATGCACTCCAGTAGTTTCCTGGACTGCTTGCAGTTTGCTGTGCTGCTTTTCCAGCAGATGTCTGGGTGGTTGAAGCTGCCTATCAGGATCAGGGCTTGCAAGCATGATACTTCCTGCAGCTGAAGAAAGAACACTTCATCAATCTCCTCTTCTTGATCAGGTGGTCTGTAGTAGACAACAACCACAAAGTTTCCTTTATTTGCTTGGACTCTAATTTTCACCCCTAAGGATCTCAACCTGCACATTGCTGTTCTTCAAAGATAGCTCCATGCAATCTATCCCATTTTTGAAATAACAAACAAATCCCCCACCTGTCCTTCCTTGCCTGTCCCCTCTGAATATCTTATAGCCATCAATCACAGCACTCCAATGATGTGATTCATCCCACCAAGTTTCTGTGATATCAATGAGGTCATAGTTTTCCACTTGAGCGGTGACTACCAGCTCTTCCTGTTTGGTTCCCATGCTGCATACATTGGTACACAAGCCCTCCAGCTTGGCTATCAACCACATCTCCTTTGTAGAGAGGCTTGCCCTAATTCCCTTGAGGTAATTCACAGGTGTTTCCCTATTGCTTCCTAATGCCTCAGCAGCCCCTGGCTCTTGTCTAGTGCTTAGAACACCATCCCCTTCCCTCACTAAATCTAGTTTAAAGTTCTGTTTATAACTCCAGCCAGCTTATTGACCGGCTCATCATTTCCTAAATAGGTCAGCAGAGATTTAAAACCATTTTAAAGTATTTGTTTCATGAACATATGGACAGAAAAGCCAAACATTACTATCAAGATGAGCCAGTACTATTGCCCAGTAAGTGGAGTAGTCAGAAGGGAGAAATTGTGCTATGGAAACTGAGATGTATTGCCTCTAGGGCTCAGAAGCCTTTGCTAATATTTACCAAAGTACTGTAACCTCAAATAAAGAGAGTGGGTTCCATCAAAATGCTTATTTCATCAGAATACTCTTTGTCCTTTAATTCGCGCCTATATGTGAACTAATACCATTTGCCAATTGTTTACTGCCTTCGGTTTTTTTGTAGTATTTCATAGCCCTTTGAACCGAGAGGGCGAGAAAAATGAGAATCTGTATGTTATCTCTATGACACAGAACTGTAAAAATAAAAAAAGTATGGTTTTGCATTGGGTAGGCAATTTTTTTCTTATCCTGGTTAAAACTGATCATCATAATTTTTCCTGTGTCTGTAGCACCAGCACTAAATAAAAGCAGAGAAAGTTGTACAACCTTGAGGCCCAGTGGAACTGCCTGTGCACAGTACTCAGTGATGGTCCTCTCTAGAGCAGCACTGGCCATCTCCACACTCCACACTTGGGCCTGAATCTCCTACGGGCTTCATGTGGTGCTCCATGCACACAATTCGTATCTTGTGTTTTTCTGTTTTGGTGTGCCTCAAATAATGTGGAGACTATGCTGACCCCCCAGGAGACTGAGGTTTTCATAACATGGGATCAGAGGAATACGTTGCGTACTCAGGTGTGTGATAGGACAGCATGAGGCATGTCTGAGTGTAAAATTTTCTGGAAGAAAACAACTATCTGGGAGTATTCCCTCCTCAGATTTATCTTCAGAAGCATACAAACTTTGCCTTGGAGACAGCTAAATAGAGGCATCCAAAACATATCCTAGTTCAGCCTGAAGAAGAGAAGGCTCCAGGGAGACCTTATAGCAGCCTCCCAGTACCTAAAAGGGGCCTGCAAGAAAGCTGGGGATAGACTCTGGATCAGGGGGTGTAGCAACAGGATGAGGGGTAATGGTTTTGAACTGAAAGAGGGTAGATTTAGATTAGATATAAGGAAGAAAGTCTTCACCGTGAGGGTGGTGAGGCACTGGAACAGGTTGCCCAGAGAAGTTGTGGATGCCCCCTCCCTGGAAGTGTTTAACGCCAGGTTGGATGAGGTTTCGACCAACCTGGTCTAGTGGAAGGTGTCCCTGGCCATGGCAGTGGGGTTGGAAGTAGATGATCTTTAAGGTCCCTTCCAACCCAAACCACTCTATGATTCGTTGACCAAACAGGCAACGCATCTGGGTTTTTTTGTTGTTTTTTTTTGTTACCATTGTTACAGAAAACCAGTGTGAATTTACCCAATGTGCTGGTTCTTAGATTGGTATTCTGCTTTTTACCTCGATTCCTTAAAAGAAACTACTGTTTGCAAACTTGTGAGGCACAGGGTATCCGGGGAATTACAGACCTAGGTGCTTCATCTCAGTGCTAGTACGAAATTGATTTAGAATGTAATTAAAGTGAGATTAGTAAAATATCTGACTCGGTATCACATTATAGACACGAATTTATACAAATGAAAATTACCCTTTTTTAACCTGTTAGAGGTTATTGAAAAATTAATAAACAATAGATGAATGTCAGCCTAATTGATGTAATTTATGCCTTAATTTTTTTCTGATAATGTGGTATATAAAAGCTCATTAGAATTAAGGGATAACTAGAAGATAAAAGGCTAAGTCTTGTCACGGATTTTTAAATTGGTTAATCAGTAGGAAAGGATTCACGATGAAGGACTGTTCCTCAGGGCTGTAAGGTTTAACATCTGATCAGGCAAGAAACTCTACTGATTTATATTTAATGCATTCTTTGAAGCTAATAAGTGTTTTTATTCTGATTTTACAAACAAGAAAATGAAATAGAGTGCAATGTCAACTTTAGCTCTTGATATCTATGACAGGTGTGACGAGTCAGACTCTGTAGTGTTTTCTCTCTCAGACAACAGAGGACCAGCTGAGACAGTGAAAATTTGTCGAAATTGTTTCAACATAAGAATCTTTCCATAATGAAGAGGGAATGCATCTTTCCTGTCAAGGTGCTATGAATCTAAATAAATACAATAAATAGATTTTTTTTTTCTATTTTTAATTAGGTGGAGGAAAAATTCTGAAATATTTCAGGAAAAAATCTGAAAATTCTGTCACATTTGAACAATTGTTTGATGTTAATAGTTGTATAATTTTATTTCAAAATATGTTCTGCCCTGGAAAAAAAACCGAAATATTTTTAATGGATATAAGTCAATAACAAAATGCATGGCTGAATCAGTTTCAAAGCTAGGAATTTTAGAAAGAGTTAAAACATTACACAACATGAACCATAAAATGTGAGCCATACCTGCCAACTTATATATTTGCTGTGTCGAGTATGCCTCTGGAGTTAAACCTCTAGGATTCATTTTGTGTGTATTTTAATTTCTCTGTTTCTTGGTAAATCCATATTATATTGCTGCCACCTAATCTTTATTTAGCAAATAATTATAATTTGTATTAGTGCAAAGTAATAGCCTCCAAGCTTACAGCTGGCCATAACAGACCATGCTGGAGCCTTTGCTGATTTGAAATGGTCCTGGAAAGCATTTTGCAGATGAAGAGGAAAGGCTCAGCTGCTAGCACTCAATTTATACAACCTTCATCAGATCTGAGTAACCCTGAGTTTCCATGGGTGAAAAGTTTGCAAAATATTCAGTAAATTATTTTATGATGGACTTTTCTACTATCTAGAAATGCTGCTAGCATTTTCTGTAGTAGTATATCTAGTGTCAGCTCATGACCTGCCACAATATTGTTTAACAGATTCTATAGGAGGTAATAGATGGCTTCCCAAAGGTTCGCCACTCCACAATATTTATCCACCTATTATTGCCAGGTTTCTTTAACAGTTCATTGCCAAATATTCGTTTGTAAAAAACACAGATTTTGACTAGTGCTTCCAAACCTAAATCTTTCTCTTCTTCATGATTCAGACAAAGAAAAGATGTCATCATGCTTTTCTGAAACTAATGTTCTTCTGTGCTGCAATTCTTCTGATTGTAACTTTTATTTGCAGCAGGTTGTGCTCTTAAAAAAGGCTACCATAGGTAAGAAATGCTTTCTTATTCTCCTGTGCTGGAGTATTTAGATTAAATGGATAAAATAGGTCCTATTACTTTGGTATTTGAAAATGATCCACAAAAATGTATTCTGTCTGCTAAAAAAAGGTGATGATTATCTTGAATGTTTACAGCTTGACTTTACAGCTAGGGAACCTGTGGAGGGTACTACTCATTAAGACACCTGTTACTGAGCATAAAGCAAATAAGAATTATTTACAGTAAACTAGAGAGCTTATGGCTGAAAATTCCCATTATATAAGAATATTGTATCTGTATCTCTACAGTCAGGATATTCGATGCAAGACAGGAAGGTCAGCTATTCAGTTGTTACTACATTTCATATCTGTTAGGTGATAAAAGTAAATTCCTTATATGTTGAAAACCCCTGAAATTTCAAAGATAAATCATGCATAATAATTTTTACTGTGATAAGATGCATACGTCCCTTTTTTTTAGTCTCTTCTATAGATTTAAACCTATTTCTATTACAGGTTAGGCATAAATAATGAAATCATTAAAATGTTGCATTTTACTGAACTAGGGAAACAGACATGGAGTGAATCAGAACAGTTAAGCTACTTTCCTATACTGAATCATACTGTTAAGGAATTTTCGTTGAATCAATGGACACATTATCCTTGTGGATTTCTGACTCACCATAGCAACCACATTTAAAAAAAAAAAAATAAAGTTGTTTAACAAAAGCAAGTTCACTTGAATTTCCTATTAAAATATAACGTACCTAAGGGCAGAGAAATAAAGATATGACAATACATATGTTTTCACCCATTGTTTACAATCAATACATAATTCATAACTTCATTATGTGTTATTTACAACTTTATGATAGCACTAATCAACTGTGATTTCATTCACTGGGATGTTCTGACTTTTTCAGATTTTCCTGAACTGAAATTGAAAAAAGATTTTT
This sequence comes from Cariama cristata, assembly GCF_000690535.1. Classification (NCBI taxonomy): domain Eukaryota; kingdom Metazoa; phylum Chordata; class Aves; order Cariamiformes; family Cariamidae; genus Cariama; species Cariama cristata. The sequence goes on along the minus strand of NW_009614608.1, from coordinate 8,576 downwards.
ACATCTAAATAAATCACTGTGTGAATACATTGGAAAAAAAACAAATATTTATTTTCCATATATTTTAAGTTATGTAGTTGATATCAGAAAATTTCACTATAGAGCATTAAATGGAAATATTAAATATTACATTGAATTTATGTAAAAGTTATAAGACAAGTTAAATCTGAATGTTTTGAGTGGGGTTTTTCAAAAAAAAAATTGAATTAAAGGTTGCTGTTGTCAGAATCAATATTATTGCAATGTTCATGTATCAAATGATTACAAAAATCTTTGTCTTTTTTATGAAAAACATTTAATTTAGCAAAATTGTGCTTTATTCTGAAAAGGATATTTAATAAAAATATTTACAATGGTTCTATTTATGGGTTATTAGTAACACAAAGCTGAGAAGGATTATGTAATAGGACGTTGCCTCTTTGAGGAACTTCAAATAATATGGGATTTTGATTTTTTTATTTTTTTAAAAAAATTTTACACATACCCATTGCATTTATATTTCTTTTTTTTTAATAATGAATTAGAAGAAGACTCTTGCTTTTGAATACTCAAAGCAATTACGGCAATGTACATACTACGAAGTTAAAGGGATCCATGAGTGGCTACTCAAAACCTTGTTTTGGGTGAAAGGAAATACATCTTGCCTGTAAAATGAAGAATTTAGTTTTAGTTCATTTGAAATCTTAACAGTCTAATCAATAATTTGTTCAGGGTTAATTACTACAGAGGAAAGGAAAAAAAAAAGAAAATAATACATTTCAGAAAAAATTTCATAGTAAAAAAATTTAAATTATTGTAGACACACTTTATTTTATCTACTGTTTCCTCTGGTGTTATGCTCACCCTTCCACTACCCCTCAGGGTCCTCTGGTCCTGACTTTGCTATATTGTTCCACATACAGTGTAAGTTTTGGTTGTTTTGTTTTGTTTGGCAAGTTGTTCATAGTCCTGGGGTCTCCAGTATAATCCTGTGCCCTTTGTGTTATTGTCCTGTATCAGTACTCCTCTACCCTGCATCCTGGGCTCCCAGTTTAAAGGCCCTTTCTATCATACCAGTCCTATTTGCTTCTAAACCACATTTACCAACTTGTTACTACTATCTGTATAAAAATTGTGGTTATGTCACACAACCGTACAAAGCTAAGCGAAGTGAAATAAATGAGATAACAACTACTTGGTCATTAGAAAATTGCTGTTACAGCTAAATAAGCTAAAACTAAGCTCCAGGCAGACCAAGAGGAGTACAGACACAGTCTGATGAGCCTCAGCCCAGTTGGTGCAAAACCTCTGGCCTGTAACTAGCAATGGCAATGTCTTGTCTACCAGGCTAAATGGTTCCAAGGCAGCATGACACCATCTGGCTTGCTTCCTTTCTGCTCAAGGGCTATCTTTTGTTAGAAGAGGTTGGCTGGTTCCAAACCACATAGAATTAGTTTTGGGGTGTCCTCATAGTGCCAAGTGGTACTCCACTGGCAGAATACATTGCCATTTTGTTTGGGTCTGATTTTTCAGCTCAATTTAAGCAAAAGAAAATGTGAGAGTTGTGTGTAAGATCACGAGCATCATAATTTTTTTTTAGTTCAAAATTCAGTGTGCATGTTGCTCTATACCATGGTGTGTGACATGATTATGGGGAAGGAGAATTTAAAGAGCTACTTAGGTTTCGCCTAAGTAGTGTTTGAGGACAGAGGAGAATGAAGGTGGTTCATTTTCCTCCCCTTTCAAGGGCAGCCTGTGGACTCCCCACAAATGTGTTCAGGCTTTGTCTTAAAAGAGTTATTTTGGGAAAAGGTGGTTAACCAAGAAATCAGGAAGTGAATTAATGTTCAATCAATGTGGATGATTAGGGGATGAATGCTCAAGCTTGTTTAACTTGACAAAAGAGCTCTGAAGTTTTGAAACTGTCTGAGGTAAATAATAAACACTTTGTTCCTCTCTTCACCTTTTAACACCTTTCTTAGTCAACCAGTGCCAGACATTTTACATATTCAGTGTATCAAATGTGACACTATTATTAAGATTACTCATACATTCCTATCCAGAGGTCCATAAATAATTTCAATTATTGATTTTAATGGTGCACCTGCTCCAAGTTATTGCAATGCCATTAATGACTCATTAATGTGCTTAGATTTCCT
>NW_009614608.1:981-6427 GCF_000690535.1 Cariama cristata | reverse complement strand
GATACCACCTGAATAAATGAAGGATATTTCCTGTAACATTAAAAAAATGATGAAGAAGACAAAAAAAAATGTGTGTACATTTCTTTCCATTTTAATGAATGCAGTGGTTGTTAAATACATTATATTAGCAGAACTAGAAAGGACTATCAATTGTGTAGCTTTAGGTGCATCATTTATTATTTTATTAATTTTAATAGTAGTAAGATAATCTGCTTAAAAGGAATTACATTGCATAGCACTCTGGAAGAAAGGCCATTTGGTTAGAATTGCTTAATTAGGGACCTTTGGAAGAGCACAGAGGCTTAGTGATTTTTTTTAAAAAAAAGAAGGAAGACTTTCCTGAGATGTGTATCTTGAAGGATTTGAAAGACAAAAATTTCTTAGCAGTTAAAGACAATAACACTGCAGGAAATGCTGGAAAATACTAACCTAAAGGAACGATAAGAACTAGATACCTTTTGCTGTATCCTAGTTCCCCACTCATTCAGATTGAATCATGTTTACCATCTCCCCACATCTTTTGTATATACATAATTATGAACTTTCAACTGAGAACAGGAAAACACATCCAGGTCTAGTAGTGCAAGATAACTCTCTGGTAAAGAGTGCAATAAGTACTATGAGGTACTAGGAGAAAAATACTTCCCCTCCTTCCAGAAAAGTAAGTAAAGTTAAAATTACACTAGGACATGGAGGGAAAAACAAGATCATAAATCTCTCACAAGCTTGGAAGCCAGTGAGAACCTGAAGATTTGAAAGCCAAGAGAGTGGAACAGAGAATTTGGGAATTGACATGACAGAATCATTTTAATTGGGAAGACTTAAAAACAAGATTTTTGAAGCATAAGGAGGAATAGCTGTTTTCCATCATAGATAGTTCAGCATTAAATAAAACCACTTGCAAATCTCTAATGACACTTGTCATTTTTGTAGTGTGGCCAATTAGTTATTATGACAAAGAATATCAGCCTGCCCAGGAAAAACAATTTCTTTATTGCAGGAATCAATGATCAAAACTTTTTGGTCTATGTTATATAGGAACATAGGTTAGATTAAAAGAATGGTTTGACACGTAAGGCTGTCACACTATCTTCCAGAAAATTATTTCAGGAGTTACTTTTCCTCTGTGTTGAATCAATTAGTATGTACTAACTGGCTGCTTTTCTATACTCCACTACAAATGTGATTGTTCATTTCCTGAAGTAGATTTAAAGTACAAATTATTTGTTAAATTATAACTCTTTCAGAAAACAATGGCATGCGTTCTTTACAATGAATTCTGTGGTCTGTGTTTTTGTAGAATTATTTATCATATACACCACATAGAACAAAACAGTGAGCAATCTTTCCCCTAATACTTTAGCATACTTACTAAAAAGTTGTGCCCAAAATAGTGAGGTTATTTTTAGGATACAGGAAATTCATTTAGATATTTTATCTAAAATCTAACAGTGCAAGAAGCACACTGTAATATACTAACAATGGAGATCTTATTGATTTACTGATTTTTTAATATCTTTTTCTAAGATTTAAATTTTGACAGTTTTTTCTCTTATATCTGTCTGATGAAGTAGTGAGTTTACTAGGAAGACTCTGCAATGATGAATTGTTTTACAAAGATACTTTTCCACTAAGCTGGTCATTCACACAAGTAAAAATTCTTATGCAGCAATTTCACAGAATTCCTTTTCCTGCTGTCATTTGTTCTTCAAAACAATGTAACTTCTAGTAATTTTTATTGTGATACAGTACATGTAACTGTATCTGAGGGCATTTAAGTTATGAACATCATGAAGACACTTCACTCAAAGGGGAACATCAGGAATCTGCCTTTGACCATCATTAGACAATTAAGTTTGCATTTAATGTCAAGAAAGAAAATGTCTTTAATCCACTAATTCAGCATGGACATTTCTATTAACTAATCCTCTCAAACTGTAGCAAATGCCATGCTATATGACTTCATAAAATAATGCAAGCTCAGGAAAATACTTCTGATTTGGAAAAACCTTTAGCCTCTGTATCTACCATTCACTGTAGTGTATTGCAATGTTTTTAAGGATACTAAAATGTGCTTAGGTTTTTGTGTTGGGTTGGTTTGTTGGGGGTTTGGGTGGTGGGTTTTTTTGGGGTGCCCCCCCCCCCTTCCAGTGACTTGGTACCATTTTGCTTGGTTTATCTAAATCCTATGTCATTGTTTTTCATGTGACTTGGATGCTGACAAATTCTAAATCTTGAACAATCTGAAATTGTTTATATGTACTCAAAACATTTGGAAGGCAGTGCCCTTTTGATTCTTTGCACGACTTGGTAAATGGCATTAGTTAATGTATTACTTTTCACTATATATGTATTGATTCACAAATTTTTTTAGAGTCAGTAAAGGTAATATTCTCAAAAAAAGTTTAGGTAATATGTGATAGGAGTGACAGTATTTATATAAATTGATTCAGTTTTAGATATATATTCAGAACTGAATGATTTCATAATCTACATTTCACTTGGCAAGATTGACTGAAATCCTGTAAAAGTAACTTCTCTTTTTCATGAGATGAATGTAATTCAGAAATGAACCAGATATTGAATGAAAAATATTGTACTATTTTTGGACCTTCCAATGTTTGTTTATATCATCAATACATTACATAGAAAAACTTATGCTAAAGTGATTACTGGGATGGGAATCGTCAGTTGAAAAGATGAAGTTCTTAATTCTTGGAGAAGTAACAAGAGGGGTCAGCAGAACTGCTACCTTGGATTTCTGGAGGGCAGACTTTGGTCTGTTCAGAAGCCTGGTTGACAGAGTCTCTTGGGAAGCAGTCCTGAAGGGGAAAGGGGGCTAGTTCTGTTTAATATCTTTATCAATGATCTGGATGAGGAGATTGAGTGAATTCTCAGTAAGTTTCCAGTTGACACCAAGTTAGACAGGAGTGTTGATCTGCTTGAGGGTAGGAAGGCTCTACAGAGGGATCTGGATAGGCTGGATCAATAGGCCAAGGCCAATTGTATGAGGATCAACAAGGCTCAGTGTCCGGTCCTGCACTTGGGTCACAACAACCCCATGCAATGCTATAGGCTTGGGGAAGAGTGGCTGGAAAGCTGCTCAGCAGAGGAAGACCTGGGGGTGTTGGTTGACAGCCAGCTGAATATGAACCAGCAGTGTGCCTGGGTGACCAAGAAGGCCAATAGCATCCTGGCCTGTATCACAAATAGTGTGGCCAGCAGGACTAGGGAAGTGATCATCCCTTTGTACTCAGCACTGGTGAGGCCATACCTTGAATACTGCATTCAGTTTTGGGCCCCTCACTACAAAAAAAGACCTTGAGGTGCTGGAGCGAGTCCAGAGAAGAGTCTGGAACACAAGTCTTCTGAGGAGCAGCTGAGGGAACTGGGGTTGTTTAGCCTGGAGAAAAGGAGGCTGAGGGGAGACCTTATCACTCTTTACAACTACCTGAAAGGAGGTTGTAGCAAGGTGGGGGGCTGCTCTCTTCTCCGAAGTAACCAGTGATAGGACAAGAGGAAATAACCTGAAGTTGCACCAGGGGAGGTTTAGATTGGATATTAAGAAGAATTTCTTCACTGAAAAGGTTGTCAGGCACTGGAACAGGCTGCCCAGGGGAGGGGGAGAATCAACATCCCTGGGGGGATTTAAAAGACATGTAGATGTGGTGCTTAGAGGTACGTTGTTTAGTGGTGGACTTGGCCATGCTAGGTTTACAGTTAGACTTGATAAGCCTAAAGGTGCTTTCCAACCTAAATAATTCTATGATTCTATGGATCTTTGATTCTAAATACAGTTTACTATAGGAAAATATAAAGTAGAACTCGACATCTGAATTTTCAGCATAGACTTGCTCATAGTCGATAGAGAGCAATGGAAAGCAGCAAATATTTCTTCTCTCATAAAATAGATGTCGAAAATAGATAGTGTGAACTATTCCCTAAAAGTGGTTATTTCTCTGCCTTGAGTATAAAAAAAAGCCTGGAGTGGTTAGGTGATGAATATCTGAAGATAAATGAGTTGAATCCTACCGCAGATGTTTAAAGACAGATACTTCAATATATCCATATGAATAAATTTTATACTTATAAACATGAATGTTTATTTATAAGAATATCATTATTGAAAGCAATGATATTAATTATATAACCAACTCTGCATTGAAAGAGGCCTTTAAGACTAGACTTAATTGTCTTAGTAGAACTACCCGATAATCAATAATAATTTCATATGCTTGCTGACAGTGAGTTGAATCTTGACATCTCACTGAAGTAAATGCGATTACTAACTAGAGTAGCACTGGTCTTATGTAAGAAATTCTGGACTCTTGAGAAATTCTTAAACGTGAATGAGATTTATGTGCGCTTTAGGATCTGAGTCATCTAGAATCTGTAAATTTCTATCCATATACCTACAGTTGAGTTACTCAGTTCTTTACTTCATTGAACCTAAAATGTTGGCATTCATATTTTATTGATCTTCAGCATTATTACATATTTCAATGTTTTGGTTTGTGTTTTCTAATGTAGTATATAGTGATATATTTTCCTTTCACAGAAATATGTCTGTCTGACCCAGGAAATTGCTCTTTTGCAATAGACTGATTATAGTTGAGGTAACTTGTAAGAAGAAAAAAAAAATCAAAGAGGAATTGATGGGAGCCAGTAAATCTGTTTTCTGCATTAGTCTGAAACACTGAAATGAGATATTTGGAACTATTTTTTTAATGATTTCACAAGCACATGATGATTTTATCTTTGTGGAGAGTTAACCTCAGCTAGAGGCCAAACTCCCACCCAGATGCTCTTTTACTCCCCCTCCTCAGAGTCACAGGGGGAGAAAATAGGATGAAAAAACTTGTAGGTTGAGATAAAGACACAGAGATTGCTTACCAGTTCCTGTCATGGGAAAAACAGAGTTACCTCAGGGAAAATTAATGTAATTTATTTCCAGTTAAAATAGATTTGGGTTGTGAGAAACAAAGACAAAAAAAATTAAAACACCTTCCCCCTCAGCCCTCCCATCTTTCCAGCCTCAACTTCCCTCCTCCATTCCCAGCTCTTCAACCTCCTCCCCACCCTGCTGAGTGGTGCAGGGGACGGGGATGGCGGGTTGTGATCAGCGCATAACAGTTCCTCTCTGCTGCTTCTTCCTCCTCCTCACACTTTTCCCATGCTGCGGTGAGGGTCCTCTCCATAGGCTGCAGTCTGGATATCTTCTCCAGTGTGGTCCTCTCCAGGGACTGCAGAGAAATACCTGTTCCACAGTGGAAGCTGCTGTGTGAATATCTGCTCTGGGACCTGGAGCACCTCCTCCCTTTCCTTCTTCTCTAACCTTGGTGTCTGCATAGATCTTTCTCTCACATTTTTCTTACTACTCTCTCACACAGCTGCTGCACAGCATTTTTTATCCTTTCTTAAATATGATGTCACAGAGGAGAGCTGT
>NW_009614608.1:0-950 GCF_000690535.1 Cariama cristata | reverse complement strand
TGCCCCCTCGCAGCCCTTCCTCCTTTGGTCTTTCTTAAATGCATTCTCCCTGAGGCACCACCATCTTGGCTGAGGGGCTCAGCCATGTCCTGCAATGGGTCTGTCGGAACCAGCTGGAACTGGCTGTGTCCAGCACGGAGCAGACCCAGCCTCTCGTCGCAGAGGCCATCCCTGCAACCCCCTCCCCTGCCAACACCTTGACTCCTACACTCAATACATAAACATGTACATAAACATGCAGGAACATGAACAATTAATTGTGATTCAATATAACATGTTTGGTAATGGAAGATGATTATTCAGAATATAAATTAGTTGACTGATTAGAATTGTAAAAGTTGATTTTACTTTTGTTATTTTGTTATATTAGCGATTTTATTAAAAATACATGTTTGACAATTTAATTCTGATTAATGAAGTATGTTTTTTAGTTTAATCTTTTTCAGAAGGTGGAGTGTTAAACAAATCTTTTAAATATATCAGGTTCCTGAATAAGAAAAAGGATAAACAGCATCCCAAATCCTTCCTAGTAAAAACCATTAATCAGAGAATTAAGTCTAAATGATTTTCCACTGTCAAGAACTGACAGTTTTAGTGCTGCTGTGCATTGAGATGCACTACCATATCCTGTGCGGCCTTCTGCCGCCATTTCAGAAGGATGCGTGTCTCCTGACTGTCCTGTGTCTCATCTGTCCCATGAGAATGTCTCGGATACTGTAGAACTTCGAAGAAGGAAGTAGATTTAGGCAAATAAATTACAAATTTATAGTATCTTAGTAGCCTTGTGGACTCCAAAGACTCAACTAGACTCAATTCATTGTCTACAGATAGGAACCTTGTTCCATGTGAAAGCTTCTGGCTAATCAAAGCTTTTGCAAAGAACTGAGATAAAGACCTCTTTACACAGTAGGTGTGTAAAGTTGATGTCCTGGTTTGGCTGAAACAGAACT
>NW_009614607.1:27113-27549 GCF_000690535.1 Cariama cristata | reverse complement strand
GGGTCCCTATGGTGCTCGCCAGCAGATTTGGCAGCGAGAGGCCAGAACAGAGTTGGGCAGGTCTTGTCTGGAAGCTGCCACCTCCCTCCGTCAATTAGGGCCACGTGGCGAGCGGGTAATTAGATCTCGTCGGCTGCCACCGGCTGGGACCTTGGGCCTATCAATTACGGCTGGCACTTGGGCCCTATCAATTAGCCTTGCTCTGGACGAGGCACAGAGGGACGCGGGGGCCGGTAATGAAATGCGGTTGCGCCAGGCATGGCCAGAGGGTGGGGGTGCCAGGGGTGAAGAGTGCACCCACTTGTTAGATGCAAGTCTCTTGCTTTTGCTGAAATTGCAGGTTTCGGGCATGGGATTGTCCTTTCCTGGCTGTTTGGGTTTATCCACCTTTGCAGCACCCATCTTTCCTGCCGTTCTCCCTACAAAAGCAATTTAT
>NW_009614607.1:25246-26969 GCF_000690535.1 Cariama cristata | reverse complement strand
GCCTATCCCGGCCAGCCGCCCCGGGGCCGGCGTGACCGTGACCTCCTGCCCGTCCTTTTCTGGGTAGGTGCCTGCAATGTGGCGGGGGGACGATGGAGCACGCCTGCCCTGGAGGGGATGGAGGGAAGAGCCCCCTTCCCAGTGGCACCTAAAACGTTGACGACTTGTGCAATGATGCATCCGTCTCTCCCGTAATTAATTTTAAAGAGGAAAAGGCCAAGTGCTGAGTAAGCTGGGCCTTCGCCCCGCGAAGCTGCGTGATTCACGAGCCGCTGACAGCGCAGCCTTGTCCTGCGGAGTATTTCTCTAAGCTTGGGAAACGGCTCCTTTCCCTGCTCCAAATTAGAGAAAATAATAGTAATTCATAATTACCATCATGATCATCATCATCTGCAGGACCCAAAATGCTTTTTTGCACCACGGAGGCTCCCGGGGGTGCAGGCATGCGCTGACGCCCATCCCTGTGTGATGCGGGACGTGAAGCAGTGCTTCCTGCGGGTCCCAAATTGAGGCAATTTCTCGGGAAGCAGGGAAAAGCGTGGGGGGTTGCTGGCGGGCCATGGTTAACCTCTCCCTCTGCTCCTTCCAGGTCCAACGCCTCCGTCACTGAACGTAAGTAGCTCCCGGGTCCCGTGGCACGGGGACGGCGGTGGGGGCTGCTTGGCTCATGCCAAGCCCATGTTAGACCCATCGGTGCCTGGCAGGCAGCCAGGGTGTGTTCTTTGGGCTCAGACTGCTAGATTTGCGGAATTCAAAGGCTCCCTTTTGGCTTTTCCTGGTGGAAGTTCAGGTTTGCTTCTGCGTTTTGAAGTAGAGGCTGTAATTTCTGCCGGGAGGGTGAAAATCAGCCCTTTTGGCTCAGCAAGTGGGGAGGCTCTGCTGGTGGGCAGCAGAGCGTTTCCTAAAGAGCACCAGCAGCGATGGCAACGAGGGGCCGTGATGCTGTGTCTCAGGTATCCTCTCGCTAAGAAGAGGAGAATGATATTGGGTGCTAGTTTTCCGGTTGGGGAAGGAGGAGCAAGGATGCGATATTTTTGGGATGCCTCATGGGCGCGATGTGATGCCGAAGCCATGGTAGGTGACTTTCATGTCCCAGGGTGATGTGTGTCCCTATGGCCCTGCCTTTCAGAGTTTGATGGAGAATCGGTCGGATGACAGCGGGAACTGTTGTTATCACCGGGGGAATCCTAGCGACGGTGATCCTACTGTGCATCATTGCCGTGCTCTGCTACTGTAGGCTACAGGTGAGCGCTGTGGCCATCCCCCATCTTGCCGTGAACCCCAGCAGTGTCTCTGCTCCTCAAGCCGAACTGCTGCTGCAGGGGGGTCTCCAAGGGGAGTTTTTTGCCCGTGATGGGCAGGCAGTTGAACCCCCCTTTCCCTCCAGGTGCTGCAGAGTTACGTCCTTTCCTCCTCTTGGTGCATGGGGACTCCCCTAAGGCTTTTGAGGCTCTGCAGTGCTTGCTAATTTAGGTGGAGACTTGGCTGGGTTTGCAATACCAGATGGAGATTCCACACCCCACCCCACCCCCCGCCTTGTAAATTAAACGAAGAAGCTTTCAACAACAGCTAGCTACAACCTCCTGCTCTTTAAAAGTTAATGTGAAGTCTGTGCCATGCAGCAGTGCCCGCGTGATGAAAAGCACAGCGGTTACTTGGAGGAGTTTCCAGCTGGCATGGCAAAATATTTTCCCCTTGCAAACCTCGCCGGGACGGGAGAGGA
>NW_009614607.1:23559-25200 GCF_000690535.1 Cariama cristata | reverse complement strand
GTTTGTCTGGCTGCGGCCGCTGTGCAGGACCCAGGTACCGCTGGAGCAGACCAGCTGAAGGATTCTCTAGGAGGGGGATGAGGGGAGCGGGGATATGGCAGGGCTGGCTGAGAAGCCGGATCTGCCCACTGGTTACTCTGCCTCCCCTAATACAAGTCCTTCCCTTTCGCGTAGTACTATTGCTGCAAGAAAGATGACTCCGATGAGGAAGAGGAGGAGGAGGAGGAAGAGGAAGAGGAAGAGCCTGATCTTCCCATGCACTCGCACCTCGGCACATGCAATGCCTGCAACTCCCGTATGGTGGACGGCCAAGGCAGCCCCGCTGCCCCTCGCAGTGAGCTCAGCCAGCACAGGGCTCACAACTACTGCCCGACCTGTTCCCCCTACGGCTCCCCCTTTTACATCCGGACTGCCGACATGGTACGCAACGGGGGCGAGAGGATCACCTATACCCCCACGTGCTACAAGGAGATGGGGCCGTCCATCAACATGGCCACCTTGCAAAGCTACCCGGTGAGCCGCCATGGCCTCCTCCACAAGAGCTTCCCGAACCCGCGGGCTATCAGCACGGAGGTGTAGTCGCCATTGCCACTAGCACAGGGTGTCCCCAGCTGGCACCCGCTCGAGGGAAGGGGCTTTCACTTGTCTTTGGGTGGGAGGATTCCCCCCCGGAGAGGACCCCGTAAGCCCAGCCCAAGACCAAGCACGGTCCTCCTGCTAGACCGCCCGGCACGGCTAAGCTTTACGGGCGAGAAGACGAGAGAGACCCCGAAGGGCAACGTTAAACCGGGCACCTCCGAACCCATCATAAGTGTCATTATTATTCTACTCTGTCTCCCGAAGGGACTTGTCTAATGAGGGCTATGTACAGTACAACCTAATTTAATTACCCCAGGCTCCCCCGACTCCCCGAGGCCTTCGGTGTCCCCACGCAGCCAGTCGAGGCGATGCGCACCGCCTCCGGCACATGGAGCGGTATGTGACCACCCACCAGCTGCCGCCCTTCCCTGGCAAATCCTGCTGCTGAGCTGGGAATGGCAGCGCTCCTCGGCGATGGGAAAGCAAAGAAGGGAGGATCGGGATCATCCTGCTCCCGTTGTACTGCGTTAGTTGCCGCTAGCAGTTAGCTTTTATGTTTGAGTGTAAGATAGGACACGGTCTCCCACCTGCTTTGGTCTTTGCACGTGCTGAAGAAATTCAAGACATGAATTTAGATCACTGCCGGGGAAGGGAAAGCTGCTCGCAAAACCGCTCACCCACGCAAACGGGCACAGGCTGATCCTTCTGCGGCCAAAGCCCCCACCTCTTCTACTCTTCACAAGTTTTCTTAGGAGTGATTTTAACTTGGACCCATAAAAATGGCAAGATTTTACTTACTTACGGGAAGGATTGTATCCCTAAATAACTGCAGTTTTGGTCACCTTCAGCTTTCAAAGCCCTACCCAGCGCACCCCGCCAGCTCCAGACAGCCAGAGGAAGGTTGGCTTTAGGATGGCTTTTGCTTTCGACAGCAACAGCAGAGACCACCGGATCATGTCTCCTCCTTTGCAGGGCCCACGACCTCCCACAGGAGAGTGAGGTTCAGGTGGTCGCGGTCCACCTTTTGCTTTTGGAAGAAGAGGGTGCAGGACCCGAACCTGG
>NW_009614607.1:17327-23545 GCF_000690535.1 Cariama cristata | reverse complement strand
AGCTCTGTGGCTGGTAATGACAGCCAGTCACTCTGCCTTTCTGCAAAAATGAATGTGGGAAGTTCCTTCTTCCTCCATAAATCAAATTAGGTGAAAAATTACTAAAAGGACCTCTTCCATCATTCACAGGCACTTCCATGGCAACCGGCACAGGACCGCTCAGCGGAGTGCTTCCCATTCATGGCAGGGAGGAAGGGACCCGGACAGCAACGATCCCCGCAGCTGCGCGGATGCTGTTGGAGGCAACAGCAGGGAACGCTTGCTGTGCCTTTGCAATATCGGGTATGACTGCTCAGCAATGCCAGTGGTGGTGCGGGTTTTTCACCACTGCAATTTAGAAATTTTGCTGCTCACAGAAGGATTTGGACTTAACCTCCCCGTTCACGCACAGAAAAAGTAGGCCTCAGCATAGAGGCGCACGCTACGTGAGCCTCGAATGTCTACGTTATCAGGCAAAAAGGTTAATTTACACTTTGTACCTGCTCATGCCTTGGCACCTCTGCTCACCCTACCTGAAGAAAAGAAGCCAGATGAACGCCAAATGTGGTGATAGTCCTTCTAACCAAACACCTTGCCCCAGCCTGCATTTTACACAGCCTTTTGAGCAAACGTTATGCACCGTCTCCCCTACCTCCGGCCCAGAAAGACACTGGATTTCCATTATCCTGCGACTCAGTTTAGCTGCATCGCTTTTAGTCTCCTTCCATTCTCCAAATAGTGACACCAGGTTTTAAAACGTCCTCTCACATTAAGGGCAGGCAGGAGGGAAGATGAAATTTAGCAGCAGCAAAGCTCTCTGGATCCCACTGGCTGACTGTCCGTAGCTCGTACTGCTTCTCATCCAGCCAGTAGCGCTCCCTGAAAATATAGTCTGTAACTGGAAAAAATTCTTGGCTAACTCAGTAAATCCCATCCTTCCCCACTACAGCATCTGCTCAGCTAGGTCTCATCCTGCTGGGAGTCACAAGAAGTTAGTATGTCCCAGCGTGATCTGTGGGAATGTCTGGGTTTGGCTAAAACAGGGCTATTTCTCCTTTCAGTAGTTCTTCCTTCAGCTAAGTTTCTTCTAAGTAACAGCTCTGCCAGACAGCCCTGCGATGCCATCCCTCAAAGGGCAGAGAGCCAGCTCGCCGGTGCGGCTGCTCCCGGCATCCAACTCTACCTCTTGGCACGCAGCAAAGCTTCCCACCACAATGGCAGCACGTGCTGGGCCATGACCTCCCGAGGGTGGGAATAACACAGGGGGCTTTTGCTCCTGCGGTGACAGGAAGGCAACCGCATCGTCATCTTCATCACGTCCAAATTAAGCGTGACCTGTCGCCGGCTAACGAGGTGCCAAGGCTGGCGAGGCAGTTCCAGAGTAGCTGGGTGGCCAAGACGAGGGTTAGCCTCCCAGCCAACAAAACACCCGGCGTCTGGCACAGCTACAGAGAAATGGGGGAGTCTGAAAGGGCTGGAAACATGGGAGATGCAACTGTGGGTTAGATGGTTTGGGGGATGGTGGAGGAACAGGACAGGGTAGGGGCAGCGATCCCAGATTTTTTCCACTTCAGATTCCTCCTGTTATTCCCTGTCTTTGTTGCTCAGCTATGGGTCCAAATTCAATGTCAGAAATAAACAAGGACTTTGAAATACAAACCAGGAGTGGGTTCTGTTCTTTGGCAGGCAATGTAAAATGGGGTTTATCCAGTGCTGCCTAGAAGCTGTACTGGTGCAAGGTTTTTTTTCTCCCCACTCTTCCTGTTCCTGCTTTTGGTCCTCTTGTGCCCCTCCTTCTCCCTTCCCTCTGGCCTAGGTACATGCAGCCCAAAACCACAGTTTTACAGTTTAGCTCTTTATTGTGACACAGAATTTTTCAGTGTGTTTTGGAAGTTGCCCTTGTAGTAGAAAAATCTGCAGGGCAGACCAGAGAGACGGCTGCTGTCGTCCATGCCCTGCTGCAGGCTGGCCTCTGCGCCCCACCGCCTCCAACTAGAGCTCGTCAGAGATGACAACAGCAGGGACAGGCTTTCCCAACTCACTTCTCAGTAGCTTTCTAGGAACTGATGGTTTGTCTTGTGTAAAATCCTCTTGGTGGAGAGGGAACAGTGATGACTAAGTCCTAGGAATCATTCCTCGCTGAGCAGGCTGGTCTACAGTGACTGGCTCCACAGTCAAGCCAAGTCGGATGGCTTCAAGTGGTAAAGTCTGGCTTGAGGGGGCTCTTGCCCCTGAACTTGGAAGGGAAGTAGGGCCTGGCAGCAGTCAGGGTGACTTGAGCCGACATGACCGGCAGCAAGCCTTCCTGTAGTACCAGTGAGAGCACAGCTTCACCTTCAGCACCAGCACACAGTTGGCCGTTGCTTTGTCATCACAGTCATCTTCTGGAGAGCAGAAGCATCCACAGAAGCGGTTAAAAAGGAGATGTGCTTCCCCAGCAGAGAGCTGGACAGAGCAAAGGGCTCCCAAGGGCTCCTCTCCCTCCCTGCCCTCCCAGTCTTACCTGGTGCCTCTGTGGGGCATGGCTGGAGCTGGCACGTCTGCCTGGCTTCTGGTTTGGAAGTGGGGTCACAGCCCTGAGCCAGCACTTCCCCCTGGTAACACTTCACCTCACGCAGCCGCACACCAGCACCACATGTCTTGCTGCACTGTTGGGATCAAGAAAGAGGAAAGGGATCGTGACAAGCATTTTGTTGTTCTTCTACAGTTCCCAAGTTCATTCTTCCAGTGAGGCCTCCTGGTCCCTGCTTTGGAGACTGTTCTTGAAGATGTTTGCGTCAAATCCCACACTGATCTCAAACTTCTGCTCCCTTTTTGCTGCTGGAGGACAGCCTTCCTGAGCTGGGATTGGGGCAGAGCAAGGGAGGAGTTTACTTTCATCTCTTTAATGCAACTCAGAACTGTTTTTCCTTTGAGTGTTGATGCTGTGACAGAAGATGGAGAAAACGGTTGCTGCGAGCCAGGCCCAGCTTGCCCTGTCCTCCCATTCCCTAGAGGCTCACCAGTTAAAAGCAAGAGAAAGCAGGGAAGGACAGAATGTCGGCTCCTGACAGAGGAGGAGACACGGCTGTATCCTCTATGCCTGCAGTGTGGTGTATGCTCTTGCTTGAGGCAACAATCCACACGCTCTACGTTTGTGTGTGCCAGACCCTGCACCTGCTGCCTGGCCTGCAGAAGAGCCGAGCTCATGGTCCCATCCGGACCTAACAGAGGCCTCGGCAGAACAGGCTGCTAGAATGCCTCAGCACAGGTCATGCTCCACCAACCAGCGTTATGAGGCCACCTCTCTCCCTTCCCCACCACCCCGAGCCCTACCTGAGACCAGGAGGTAGTGAACCACGTTGAACATGGTCTCCTGAAACAGGCAGCTTGTTCCTCAGGTTTCTGGGCGGCTTCACAGTGCTTCTCAGGGTACTCCCTGTACACACCATTCTCCAGGCCTGCACACAAAATGACCCGGGTCTTTGTCCCTCTCCCACAGCTGGCATCACACTGGGAAAGAGAAGTAACAGCCAGGTAACAAATGATGCTCGTCAGCTGTAGAGCTTCAAGTAAGATGGCATCCTGCTCAGAAGCAAAGTGCTTAATGCCTGTGCTAACACCAGTCTAACGGAGGTGGTGCTGTCCGGGTCACAGGAGCAACGGGTGTCTGCAAAGGAGCTGAATTTCTTAGGGAGTGGGGACAGGAGCTGGTAATTTGGGTTTAGGCAGCACTGGGGATGCGGAATTCACCTTGGCTGGCCTTGAGAGCAGCTACCACAAGGGACCTGGAGCAGCCAAGGTTAAGACTACAAGAGGCCGTTTCTGTCTTACATGTATCTATGTTCTTAAAAACCACATAGCATATTCACATAGCAACCTACATCTTGGAGTGCTGACAACCTTTGTGTAGGCCCAAGGGGACCAAAGTGGTGCACTGAAGGTGATTTGCATGGACAAGTACTGCTGAGCCCAAAGTTATGCAGGCTTAGCTGGGAGGACTCACTCTCTCAGGACACCACCAAGAGAAGCAGCAGTAGGCAGGATCTGATTCTAACTCAGCTCTTCTCCCCAGTGCCCATGGAGGCAGTTACCAGTTGGAGCTTTCACTGCTTTGTGCCCTTCTTTGCCACGGCAGGGCCAGCACAACGGGCTTGCAGCTGCCCTTAGTCATCCTGTGAACTCAGAGCTGATCAGCTATGAGAACACAGCAAAGGCAAAGAAGTTGGCAGAGGCAAAGGTGGAGCGCTCAGCAGAGTTCAGGTGAGTTTAATTGCCTGGACACAGCTGAAAAACTGCACTGCAGTACTGTGTGTGACCCACACTGTAGGCCAAAGCAGGAGAGGGTTATGGGGACTGCCATGGGTCTCCAGGTTTAACTGCTTTGTGCTTCTTACCAGTGCTGGAGGGAGACTCAGCTGAATGTAGTCAACAGCTATAAAGGGTGGTAGCAAAATGAGAACAGAGGTTTAGCTATGGTTGGAGGGGAGGAGGCTTGGCTGCTTCTCTGGTTCTGTAGAAACTTTCTTCTTTAGTGCTTTGTGAATCTCTATTTTGCTCAAGATTTTAAAGACAAAGCCCAAGCCCCACAACTGACTTGATACGTTTTTCTGAGTGCTCTGGGATTTGGCTCAACTTGTATGGGGAAGCCTAAAGCCTCTAGGCCTTGAGCAACAGAAGTGGAAGTAAGTAGGTTGGCAGAGACCGATCGTTTGGTAGAACAGGGTGCCTGGACCACGTTCACTGGACTCCAAGTCCTGAGGCAAGTACACAGGCATGGTCTGCATGTGACTTCCAGGGCCGGCACCTGGGCTGTGGTCCAGGTTTACCTCTGTCTATTATTTATCAGAGACGAAGCTGGTTTTGTTGAGGCTTTCTCTTTAGTGGTGGGACCAAAGTCTTGGGAGGGGTGAATGCAGGTTCTGGACAAAGAGCTCTGCTGAGGTGTCGGCAGCTGCCAGCTGGGAGCCAGGGGTGGGAGAGGAGGAGTTTCCTTAGGACATTGCTGCCCTCCAATGGAGGCCTCTGGCAAGGCAGCAAATGCCACAAACTTTGGGGTGGTCTATAGGGTATGGGGGGGACAAGCTGTGGTATTAATTCGTCTTTCCCTCTTTCTAAAAGGACATAGGACAAGGGTACAGCTCCATGGCTGGAGGTTGCACCATACAACCTTGCTCTGCCAAGGGAGCCAGGCTCCCACTATCTCCTGTGGGATACGGGGTGGAAAGGAAGGCTGAGGACACAGGGCTGGGCTTGGCTTTACCTGGTCCCACTCCTGCTCCACCCAGTGTGCGGGACAGTTCTTGTCTCCACACGGATGGACAGCCAGGGGCTTGGTGGCTGGGTCACACTGCGAGTTCGAGATCACTTTGCCCTCCAGGTTGCGACACGTGATGAAGCGGCTCATGCGTCCTTTGCCACACGAACCTGAGCACTTGGAGGAATAAAGGGCATTTAGACACATCAGAAGGCAGAAGGGTGGAGGGGTCATGGTCACTGTGGCACTGGATCCCAAGGGTCTTCAGAGGTACATCTGGTCAGAGGCTTCCATTCTCCAGGTGCTGCGAGCTTCCCAGACTACTGAACGGAGCTCACCTCACAGCTAACCAAAATTTACAGCGTGGAGAGGCAAAAATACAGATTATTCTAGTTTCTTTAGCTTAGCCTCTGCCAGAAGAAAGCCAAAAGAGAGCAGTAGTATGACTGCTCACCTGCTCCCTCCTGCCAGACCTGCACCCCTGGCATAGGGTGCAAGGAGAAGCAGACCCTCTGGACTCACCGGGCCCCAATCTGAAGCAGTCCAGCGGCGGTCGCAGGGTGGGCCTGTGCATGCCTTCTCGCTGCTGGGCTTCCAGGACTCGTCGCAGAGCGGTGCTTCCACTGAGCAGCGTACCTCCCGCTTCATTGTCCCCTGCGTGCCACACCGGGCCGAACACTGCGATGGTCACACAGAGTCAGCTCCGGGGCTCAGAAGCAGAGAACAAGGGGGACGAGCAAAGGTGAGGAAGGCAGCTGTGCCTCCTCCCGTTTTCCTCCTATTGCACTAGGGGAGAGGGCAAGGGCCCCAGCAGGGACAGAAAAAGGTATGTCTGTCTCTATCTCTGCTGCTTATTTACTTTGGGTCCTAGAGCTTCAATGCTCCAAGATGCTGATGCCTGGACTACTGTTCAAAGTCACTGGGCCACTGGCTCAGTCCCAAGCATGCTGTGGAAAGTCAATCAAAGGGATTTCAATTGGGTTTTAGCTTCTCTGTATCTCCA
>NW_009614607.1:0-17317 GCF_000690535.1 Cariama cristata | reverse complement strand
CTTAGTTAGATCCTCTGGAAGAGGGAGGCAAGGCCTCTTGCTGGCAGGGCTTTCATTTGGTCAGTGTCCTGCTTGGGAAGTGACCTTAGAAAAAATGTTTTGCAGTGGCCTTTGTCTGCTGAGCAGTGCCAGCACAGGGGAGCCGTAGGTAAAGGTAGTCCTTGTTTCCCCAAGATGCAGGCGGCCAGGGGCTTCTTCAGTGCCCAACATCTGCGAGCCACCTTCCTCCAGGCTCCAGCCCAGCCCTGGCTGCTTACCTCTGGGAGCAAAGCTCCCCTGCCGCCTACCTCGGACCACTCGGAAAGCTCCCACTGGGGCCCACAGGCCTTGTTCTTGCAGGCTTTCCTCTCCATGGGCCTGGCCAGCCCAGCTGACTCACAGAGGTCATCATAAACGGAGCTGTCAAAGCCTGGAGCCAGCATCTTCCAGCAACGCACGGTGCGGTACTGATAGCCCTCACCACAGGTTCTGGAGCATTCGCTCCACCGGCTGGTCTCCCACCTTCACAAGTGGTCCCCATGAGAGAAAACACAAAGGAAAACCCAAGTAAGGGGGACAAGGCACAGGGGGTGGCTGGGGAGTGTCTGCACACCTGGGACCCGCTCACCCTGTAGCTGCTGCTATGAATCGGCTCATCACGTATATGTCTGTGTTAAGGTGATGCTGGTCTTTGACAGCCAATTTTACCCATAGCAGGTAATTTAGACAGCAAATTCCTTCCCGCTTTTTGCTTACAAGGGGATACAAGGGCTCAGCTGTTTAAGCATATCTTCCAGCCCAGAAATGGCTGTATACTTTGGGCAGAAAATGATCCTTACAAAGATATGTTGTCCCTGGGGACAGATGATGTCATTTCCACTCACCTAGGCTGGCAATCTCTCCCTGTGCAAAATTCATGAGTAGGTTCTGGTCGGGTTAGGGCATCACAGTACGTTTCATCCACTTCCACTCCGTCGTACCGGACACACATTGCATAGGAGGTGCTGATACCTGCTGGGCAATCAAGACCCTCTCTTGGTCGGGCTCCATCAGATCCAGAAGCCTCCTCCCACCATGGTTAAATTACTGGAGTGCTCAGTGCATCTGAAACTCTACCATCAGTATTCTCTCCATCAACAGCCAAAAAGGGCCTCACATCATCAGTGACGTGAAGCCAAACCTACCTGAAGTGCACGTGGAGCTGCAGGGGGCATAAGCTGAGACTTTCCATCGATACATGTCAGCCAAGCTAATGTCGTCATGGCCCATGGGCCTCACGTCAAACTCATTGCTGTGGAAAAAGGAGGCGGCGTGAGCCAAAACCGAAAAATTGCTGCAAACATAAAATAGTGAATTCCCTCCTCACTGGCTTTGAAGATGGGAAGAAACCCCATGTTTCTGCTCTCTGGCTCCCCCACCTTGGGTAAGATGGACCACTGATGAACAGAGTGTAAAGCCTTGATCCACCTCCTGAATTCAACTAGCGAGGCTGTGAAAAGCCAGGGATTAACATCCTCTGAGAGGATGCATCGTTCAGAGTGAGACTTGTCTACATTACGGACTTTCAAACATGTGGGTGCCCTCAGCCTCAGTTCATGCTATCACCTCAATAGGTACGATGATAGGTTGGAAAGAGGAGCTTAAGCAAGGTCCCTCTTAGCGTATAATGTGGTGGGAGAGTTCACACGTGGCTTGCCAGAAATGTTCAAAAGTTGGCCCTCATTTTCCTGCCAAATATTTGACATTAGAGGCATGTGTGCCCAGACAAATGGCATAGAAGGGGCACGATGTGCTGGTGAATGTGTGTATGTGATGTGCTATAGACTCCTGGCCTCCTTTACAATCACATTAGTGCTGGCCCCCCAGGTTCTTCAGAACCCATTTAAATGGATCCCTTAGAGGCAGAGGAGCCAAAATACATTCTGGGAGCTCTGTGTCAAGCCAGTTGTGCCAATCCGTTCTTGGAGGATATACCCTTGGTCAAGCATCTACAGCAGCTGCATGGATAGACACTGGAGAACGGGGACATCAAGGATAGCAGTGAGACTAACAGAGGATTAGCTTGACCCTCCCTCCCCAGCTAACCATGTTCCTGTTTCACCCAGGAAATCAAGTGCCACCTTTCAGTGCCAGGGGCTTGCAGAGGCTCTGCCTGGCTGATGTCCACGGTTGGGCTGGCACCTAGCAGAGGGTTCTCCACAGGTGCCATCATGCTGTAGTTGGCTGCTTCCCCCTGACTCCCAGCAAATGCCTCCACTTTCAAGTCCTCCAGTGAGTTCTTAGGGGCCGGCGCTTTGTGGAGGCCCTGTGGCCACTGGGCACCCATCTCGGTCCATAGTCCTGCTGTGGAGTTCCTCGGGGCCAGCCTGGCTGCCAGGTGCTGCAGCTCCCTACAGAAGGCAGTGTTGTGTGGGTCTCGGTGACACAGTCGCCTGAAGAGACGAAGCCTGGAAGATGCTATGTGGCTGTTCTCCGAGAGCTCAGATCCCCTCATGCTGTAGGGTACAGCTGTGCTGATGGAAATTTGATTGAACCTGAGAGCTGGAAGAAAAATATGGGGATGCTTTAACTATAGATGGCTTATACTTCAGCATGTGGTATTCGACAAGGCAAAAACCATTCAGTATTTGGCCTCAAAATCATAAATTGCCACCAGGGTGCACCAACAGGCCTTAATTGCCCTGACCAACCTCACACACACTCTCTGCTCATTGCTCAGGAGCTCCATTTAAGCTCAGTCCTGGGCCTTGAGTCCTGGCCTGAACAACGTTGCAGGTGTACTTTGTTCCTGAATTGTCGTTTGGCTTTCCCAGATTGACCTCAGATTTGACTTGTCACCTTGCGTTCACCTGATGATCATCAGACTGTTGCTAGGACCTCTTGCTGTCACTGCCCTGCTTGTCAAACTCAGGTGCCACAGGACTGCCCTGCCTGAGAGGGCACTGTTGGATCTGTATGGTGGCCACCCTCTCCCAGCTCCCCTTCCCTTACAGAGCTACTGCTCTCTGACAGTCTCCACCCCACTGTTAATTATCTTTCCTTCCTGTCTGCCCTGATGGTAAAGCCACCTTAGATTTCAAGAAGACCAGTGTGGGTTCTCCGTTTTCAATGAATAAAATGGGAGAGAAGGAAAAACCAAGCAACCAACCCAACTCTCTTTCTCCACCAACTGCTGCTGCTTCTTCCTCCTCTTCCTCTCCTGCTATGTTTGCATGGTAGACCTGTCTTATCTGGAAGTCATACTTCTCCTTCTCTTCACCTTGTTCCCAGCCCCAGTCCTGAGTCTGACTGGTGGAGTTGGTCTGGAAGAAGTGCGGGTGACCGAAGCCTAAATCTTCATGTCCTCCTCTTGGAGGAAGCTGTTCACTGGTGTCATCTGGTGAGAGGGAGAGCCATGTGGCATTGAAGTCCTGGGCAGCTCTGGAGTTGGCTGGAATGGGATGGTGCTGGCTGGTCTCTGGTAGGTGATGATAGAGAAGTCTGTCTACAGCAGGGGCTGCAGTTCGCAGAGGTGGTGTCTGTGGTACAGTGTAGTCATAAGTTATGTGTGGCATTTTCCCATTAAAGTTATAGTACTGGAGGAAACAGAAAACAAAACCATTTTTATTTTAAGGACATGCATTTCCCAGAGACCTCTTCTAGCCACATCTATGTTGTGATGGATGTTAAGAGAAGATAGCATCCTCGTAAATCCAAGAGGAAACACCTTCCCCCCTGCTGGCAATATCTGGCTTCCTCAGCCACCCACACACTCAGGTTTGGCTTGGGAACCGGGTTAATAGGCCCTTTGTCTGAGGGAGGCTCACAATTTTGGGACAGGCAAGACAGGAAAGCCTAAAACTAGCTTGTCACATACCATGGCATTCAGGGACTGGTTAGTGGGCCCCTGAGCTATGATATACTCCAGTCCATCCGAGTTCAGGCTCAAGGGCCGCCGGTACTTGAAGATCGTGCCAGCTACCCTGAAGTTCTGTGGGTTGTCAATGGCGGAGTTGCCGTTGAAGAAGAAATGCCCAGATTCATCTGCGAGTGCTTCAAAGAGAGAGAAAACAGACAAATGTGATACACTGCAGATCACCGGGGCTGCGCTGCCACCAAAGAGAGCAAAAGACCCATGACCGAGAAAAGCCTGATCGAAAAAGAACCATGGGCCCTCCGGTGTTCATCTTCCGTGTCAGGTCAGATCAGCAGTGTTCAATGCCTGCTACTTTCGTTTCCCTCTCCAACAAGAGCACTAATGTCTTTCCCAACCTGGACTGCCTACAGTGAGCTTGGTTTCCCAATGTCTCTCCTGCTGCTGGAGATGTGGTCGCCTTGGTTTATGAAGTGCCCCTGTGCTACCCTGGAGGAAATGCTCACAGATAGCTCTCTCACAGCACAGATGGGAGTGCACAGAGCCCTCCTCCCACCTCCCAGGCAGCTGAACTGGGATCTCCACATCCATCTGGTTCCTCTGCTTACCTAGGATGTTTTCTGTTTTCCTGCGCTCAATGATGAGGATGTCTGTGGCACCGGCAGGGATGTTGGTGATGAACACATACCCTGAGGAACAGAACAGAGGGTGAGGAAACTCTGAGGACAGAATAAAAAGCTCTGGGTAGGAAAAGCAGCTTGTGGGACAACTGTGTACGTACGAGGGCAGTGCTGCCCTTCAGGGGCAGGACGCTAAGGACATAAATGCATGTTGTGCCAGTCTCTGAGCTCTGATCCCTTCTGAAGTCCCCATACAGATCACCATTACAGGTCTCTAAGGCTCAGTCTGAGCACTGTTGGGTTTGGAGTCAGGAAGGAACTGCACAAGTATAACAGTCTGGCTTTAGGTGTGTGGATGTATGTGCTCTCATGCTCTTTCTGGCAAGAGCACAGAAAAAGGTTACTAGTGATCAGGGCTGATGCTGAACAGAGGATGGAAAAGACCACAGGTCCTCTCAGCTCCTGCCTCAACAGAATTTGTCTCAGGAGTAGCATAAAAATTGACCTTTAAAGGGAGAGGAAATAAGGCGGCTCTTAAAAGTTGTGTAGTTTGGCAGCTTGTCTTTCCTGCTAGAAATGCAGGTCTGTTCTGCAAGATTTTTATGAGGACTGGAACGGGAGGCTAAAACTGTACCTGTACTGCTAGAGCGGTTAGCAGCATTACCCCTGCTCTGGAAAAGGGCCTGAGTGCTTTTCTAGTCTGGTGTCTGCAGAGAGTGAGGCAGACTAGTGAAACAACAACAGTGTGAAATCATGTTCCAAAACATCCTCAAACCACAGTTAATTAATTACTAATGAGCATACCACAGTCTATTCCTTCTGCGGGCGGAGGAATGGGCCATGAGGTTGCAAAGGATGAATCTCAGCCCCGTTTCAGAGGGACTGGCCCTCAGCTGTGCCAGCCACGGGACTGGGGAAAGCAGGAGACTAAGTGAAATAAATGCTGTGACCCTCATCATAGGAGCTTAAGTTTCAAATGAACACGCAGCACAAATAAAAGAAGATTCATTGATCTCTTGACATTATCTGAGGTGGGCAAGATGTCAAAATCAATAGGAACAAATAGATCCCCAGCTGCTTCCTATTGTAAAGAGGTGAAGGGAAACCTTACCAGCCTAATATAGAGCACATCAAACCAACCTCCTCTGATGATTAAGTGAAAAGGACAAAATACAGGCATTTAAGCAGGGATGGCACTCTTCAGCTCTTTCCACCAAGCAGCTGGGAAACTCCTACCCGCATTCAAGCCAGTCACCCTTCATGCCAGCTGGTGGTAAGAAGTAGCAGGTGAAGTCTCCGGACTGTGGTAGCAGGGAGTACCTATCTGTGAGATTGCCTTTCGGAAGCTGCCCGAGACACGGTGGCAAGTGCTGCCGTCCCCTCCACACACCCTGCATCTGTCCATTGTCCGGGGTGAGTACAGGCTCCCATCGCACCCAACTGGCTGCAAAGAATAAAACAAGAGAGGGTTTCTTGGACCTGGCTTATCGCCACAGGTCAGGGTCTTTTCAAGGAAGTGCTCTTTTGGTGAGGTTCAGGGGGGCATGTGGGTTAGCTTGGAGTGGAGTAATGAATGAATCCAACAGCAACAGCAACTCACCTGTGTAACTCGTGACCATTTACACTGTGCCCCTGAACCTGGGGCAGGGGCTTGTGCATGTTGGTGAATGGAGTAAGACTCAGGTAAGCTATTTTTGGTTCCTTCTGTCTCTGTATTTAGGCTAATCCTTCTCACTGCAATAATGACGGACATCACTCTCCAGGAGATGCTGCATAAAAGGCAGCCCTTTCTGAGGTTGTGGGGCACCTCTCTGTAACATTATATACAACCACCCTTCCCACCCTTCATCCTTGCCGTATGAGGTGAAAAACCAATTGGAAGATATTTGTTTTTTTAACTGGATGACTACATAAATGAACCTGCAATTCTAGTTGTCTCTGTGCTGGAAGGAGAGTGCTGTCACTCAGTGGGAACATGTGGATGTATATAATTCCCTTTATGTGAACCTCTCTGCTCTCTTCTAGCCCACAGACATTCAAGAGTGAATGTAATTACTCCACTCCAGGCCTCGGCTTCAGTTCCTTGCTGGGACCCCTGGCCTTGCAATGACCAGGAGGTTCAGTCATGCACTCAACACTCCCAAATTCTGTACTACTTCCTCCCAGAGCCTTACCTCACACTTCCCATTGATGCAGACCCCTTGATAGGTCCTGTCCTTGCAGGAGGTACCATCCTGTGCTCGAGCCATCAGCTGCCTCTCTCCACTCTGGGTGGTGCACTGGAGGTCGCATGGCTTGTTGGAGATACTGGTGTAGTCATCTGAAGGGGTAGAGGCAGAAAGTCACCAGGCAGATCAAGGTGCTCAGAGATGGGCAGCGAGGAAGAGGACTTTCCCCTTATCCATACTGATGTTTTGATGTCACCCTGGATGTTCTTGCTGCTTGAGATGAGACCCCAAGGCTACAGATTTTGTAGTAGTACAGGGGTCATGGTGTGAGGCTGCAGCTGGGGACCATGCCTAGCAGAAATACTTCTTGCTGGCAAACCCTCTTCCTTGCCATACCCTCTCCCCTCTGCAGTGCCATCCCCTATGCCAGACATGGGAGTTTGCATCAGCAGATCCCAGGCCACACAAAAATACGCAAGAGTAAGCAAGACCTGTAGGAGGGGTACCAACTGCGTGGGGCTGTGGTCAGCTACACCCCATTCAGCTGAGCAACTGAAGCTAGAGGTGCAGATGTCCTATGTCCCCTTGGCAGCTAATGGAAAGAGAAAAACAAGTGGGTCCAGAAAGAGGGTAGTATCTTAGGTGAGCTCAATCTTGGCCTCAAGGGACACTGGCAACCCATGTGAAGCAACCTGTCTCGCCTGTGCAGGAAACGGATGGGCATCCTGTTCAGAACAATCCACCACCAACCCAGTGGGAAGCATGCTGGGTGACAGAGGCAGCCAAAATGGTAGAAGGCACGAAGAGCGTGATCACCCACTCTGCCAAGATGACTGCTGGTTAGCCAAGACAACTCAGAGAAGCCTGTGTCCTGTCTGCCCACCAGTGCTTGCTGATGTAGGATCCAAAACAGGAGCAATGTGGTGAGAGAGGAGGCCTGGCTGGGTGGAGCAGTTCTGTGAAGAGACAGGGAACGATTTCTCCAAAGCAGGGAGCATTGGGAAGCACTTCCAGACCAGCCAGGAGCATCCATCCCTTCTCCCCTGGGACATTCCCCTTCTCCTGTGTCTGAGAAGATGCTGTGGGTGTTTTCTCACCCTGATCCTTTCTGTGAAGCTGTGAAAACCCACCTGGATAGAGGGGCATCCAGTGGTAGTAGCGCTTCCCAAAGGCTTTGGCATTGAAACTGGAGCACTGCTGCTGTTTGAAGCTTGCTGTGTTGGCTGGGCAGGGCTATGGAGGGAATAAATGTGATCAAAAGCTTCCTATGTCACAGCCGTGGTTGTGACAGCTGCTTGTCCCTGCTGCATCCTTGGAGGATGAGAATGCTCTGTCCACCCTGGAAGGAATCAGTGACGGACTCTGAGGGGCCGTAATACAGGCAGAAAGGCCAGGCCTCTGTTGCCAAGGGCCCTAAGACAGCTGAATTTAACAGTCCTGCAAAAATTACTTCCAGCGAAGGGAAAAGCATACTGGGAAAACTTCATCCCTCCCCCCCCCGACTCCACAACAAATATGTTTTTATACCCTTTTCCTCCTCCTTCTGAGTCCCAGAGAGTAGAGCCCATCTCCCACATCTTCATAGGCATACTGTCAACCCCTCATCTGCACTCCGCTGATGCACCAGTTGCACCCTGAGTGCTGGTGCTCTTGCAGCTCCAAGTGTGACCCCCTGAGTCCCACATCCCCCAGTGAGAACTAGTCAGTACTGGAAGTGGTTCTCACCTGCTGCTGGCACAGTTGGTAGTGCTTGGCTTGTCCAACACACATGGTGCTGTTTGTTCCCTGGGGCATCTGGAGCCTGCAAAGCGGAAAGAAAATGAGCTGGAGGTCTGTGAAGTACTAAGGTACTGAGGATGACAGAGAAGTCAGGCATGATATAAGGGGGAGAAGCAAGGCAAGCATTTTATCAGAGCAAAGCCTTCTGGATCTCGACTAGCCAACATCTCCTCTGAAACACATTTTCAGTGCTTTTAGGTGGACTGTGATTTTAGGCTACTCTCATTTTGGGGCAGGTTGAGCAGATGGGGAGCAGCTGCAGTATCACCGTCCCTGTGTCCCTTCACCTCTGAGCTCCAAATAGGTTGACGTGACAAAAGGCCAATAGACCCTGACGATCCATGAGTCCCATGGAAGGGCCCAGGATTTGCAGTGACCAGGGGAGTTGATTTCAGGATTCACTGCACAGCAGGCAGAGAGATGGCACCTCTCATGGGGACCGGCCACCTTAAAAGAGTAGCAGAAAAGGCTTGGTGCAGGTGATGGACCAAAACCACAGGAATTTCTCAACACTTCATGCTTTAACTCTGGCCAGCAGGAGTTATCCAGGGGATACTGGAGTCCTTGACTGATGCCAAGGCGAAAAAATTCTCGAAAGCTGGAAGATGTATAGAGAATGGCCGAGACCACAGATTAAGGCAATGTGGTCTGTGTAGAGATCAGCAGCAGACGGTGAGTTAACAGTACTGGGAACTTAGGATGCACTGTGTAATGAAAAACCCTGTAGGCATACTCAAGCCGGACTAGCTAGAAGTACTGCAGCTGTCCCTCCAGAGCAATGCTTTACATGATGTAGGCAAAGCCTAAATTTGCACCAAAAGGCTTGAAAACTGCCATCCCTTTCAGCTGAAGCAGAGGCTGCCTGCAGACTCAGGCAGAAACTGTTGCACGGGCATACCTGGCTCACACTTAAGCTGTTCTCCTTAAAGCTGCAGAAACCTTTTGGCTGTGTTTTATGTTGGGATTTTTTTTTTTTTTTAAATATTTCAGACTTGATCCCTGGAGTAAAATGCCACAGCAAAGCCCTCCTCTCCCTAGCTGTGGAGTCAAGGATACAGCAGATACCAAATGGAGAGAAAAAAAATCTCTCTTCTGGCAGCAGGCAAAGGGCAGAGGGGCTGCTCTGGCTGTGCGGGGTGTGGGAGAGCCCCACGCTCCCTCCTGCCCTCTGTTTCCCACTGCTCTCCCATGATGGCCACAGGGTGCTGAGGAGGAGCAGTGGCAGAAACGTTGGCAAGCCTGGTCAGCGAGGAGGCCGCATCCAGACAGAAGGTACTGCAGCACGTTTGGACCCTGACCACGCTGCCAACCAGCCCACATAAAAGAAGTTTTCTGCTGCAGAAAGGAGAGCAGGTTGGGGGCCCAGGCTTGAGCTTCCTCCACTCAGGAGTGCATTCATGCAGAAGGGAAAGGGAACAAGTGTGGGGCGGGCAGCCCCCGTGGGCTTGCTGTGCTGCAGGATGCTGGCTCTCATTAACATCTCCAGAGCCTGCACCAGCAGGTTAGTGAGGTGCTGGAGGAGGAGGAGGGCTTGGTGGCAAGGTGACCCAGAGGGGACAGTGGAAGTTCAGGCAGCTGAAGTTCCTCAGCTCTCCCCACTCCCACAAATCCAGTCCAACTGATATACCAGGACTATAGCAGCTGTAGGGGACAAATGTGGCTGTAGGGGACAAATGGAGATGCTGTCAGGTGACAGCCAGATAAATGACAGAGGGGAAAAAATCTTGCAAGCTCTGCAGGGAATAGAGGGGAAATTGCTGAGACGTGGCTGAGCTGGCTGCTGCCAGGAGTAAATCAAGTCCGCAGAAGGTGCCTGGGAATAAGTACCCACATGCTTAGCACAGGAACTTGCTACAAATCAGGGTTAGGTTGATCAGAGCATCCACGGTAAGCAAGGGTGTGTGAAGGAGAGGTGAAGGGGAACAGAGCTCGCCTTCTCCAGTCCACAACCCTGTCATTTTCAAGTCTCCCACAGACCCCAAGAGGGGACCAACTCCTGGCTCCCCATGAGACGAGCGGGGCTGAGTGGGTGACGTGTTCAGGGGGCCTGTCACCTGCGCCACCGCAGTGTGCTTCTCCCTCACCAGCCCTCCTCACCGCTGCCTGCTCGCCGCCTACCCCGTGGGCAACAGCTGCCTTCCTTTCCGAGAGGCGACAGAAGAGGGAACAGCCAATCCTGCAAACCCAGGAGGTTCAACCCCAGAACACGTTGGGCGCACCCCATTTCCCCTCTGCCACTTGAGACCTGGCCAAGGGCTCAGGCTGGGACACAACTCACCTCTGTTGTAAGCAGTGCCTCTCCCGGGACATCACGCCTCCCCCGCAGGACCGGGAGCAGGTGGACCAGGAGCTCCACTCTCCCCACCACTTGGTGACTTCTTCATCCCAGGGGCCAGCTCCATCTGCTGCCTCACTACTGTCCTGACAGAAACAGAGCATGGTGAGCTGGAGAACCTGGCTCCTCACCACCCCAGGCAGAGAAGGGGCCTTCCAAAGGCAGCTCCCTTAGGGACCATGTTCACTTGGATGCCTTCTAAACGGGCAGCACTGGGACAACTGTGGCAGGATCAGGCCCCTGTAGGGCCACACCAAGCTCATACGTCTCAAAATTCAAATTTCGCTCCAAGACTGAGTTATGCATGGGGAGGAGGATGCCTCTGGGATCTCATGACATGATGTAGAGAAGGGCTGTTGGGCTGGACATGTGTGACAGTAATGCCAGCTGCAGCCTGACCCCACAGCACGGCTCCCAGCCCGGGTCAGATGATAGAAGAGCAGATCACAGCTCACACTGCCTGCCTGCGTCTGATGCACCATCAGGAGAGAAGTGGAAGAGCTGTGGTGCTTGGCCGTGGGGAGACCTGCAGGGAAGCTGGGGGTATGCATCTGTCACTCACTAGAGCTGCATTTCAACAAATAAACTTCTCTTTCTGACTAAATCAACTCAGATCCAAGCTCCTCACCCTCCAGCCTTCACACGTGTCATTTTCAAGAGCGCTTCAGAACCAGAGCCTCCTGCAAGTGCTGTTGTACCCCTCTCCCCATGCACCCCACTATGCTCAGAGGAGGACTGCTTCCACTCCCAGCGTGCCTTGCTGGGGCTGAGCCTTTAAATTTGACAAACCTGAGCTCTTCTGTCCCCAATGCGGTTGTTGCAGCAGGTTGCTGCTGGCTGTGCCTCCACAATTCCCAGCAGGTAAGGGATTCTGTGTTTTAGCTGGGGTTTTTTTGTGTTTTTTTTTCCTTGCAATATTTTCCTGTTTAGTGTTTGATGGCCTAAAAGCTCCCAGGGACTTTGGCAAACTAGCCTGCGCAGGAACTAATTTGCCGTTTACTGAAATACAGCTGTGAGTAGTGTTAAATGCAGGAATGAGTTTAACACAAGACAGTAACTGGAAGGGATTTATCCAGCTGAAGATGCCGATAGTGTTTCACTATTAGTAGAAGAAAATGAACAGTTTATGTGTGTGTGAAGTCTGCTATATTAAAGTAAGGGCTCCGGAAAGTTGTATCAGTGCTACTATTAGCAAAACATGTTGGTTTGTGGCAGTGGCTAATAGTCTTGTTGCAAAGAACCGGTCTGCAAAGTGTGACTGAAAGAGAACTCAGCAGAAAGACAACTTTTGCTCGTCACTAAAGGTGCTCTGTTCACTCTTTTGGTTGACTGTCTCTTGGCTTTATGCTCTTTTGTGGTGTAATAAAGCCAAAGTGTTCCTCCTCTTGTAGTGTAATTTCTGCCTGAGAACTTCTCATTTCTACAGCATTTGCCAACAGAACATCCTCTAGGCAGAGGAGATGGATGCAGCAGGTTTTATGCAAATGTTTTGAAGTTTGTAACTTAGCGTGGGCTGAAATGCACATAGTGCCTCTTTGGTGACAGCCAGAACATGTTGAAAGTTACCTACCCTGCTGCAAAAAAGCACCATCTTACCTGATGCTTTACTCTCTAGTAATTACAACAGTCGATTTGGAAAACAATACAACAGAACTCTTTCCTGAGAGGAACCAAATGCTGTGGCCAGCAGCTGAGTTGGTCTGGAGAAAAACGACATTTAAAAGAAATAGACATGTTCTCAAAAATACCTTTTCCTCTTTTTCCAAATGATCATCTCAACCTATTTCCTATGAGAATTTTTGTCTGACTGTATATTATCAGTCTGTAACTGGAAATGCTGACTATGCAGCTTCCTCATTTACAAAGGAAAAAAACCAAAGGTCTCTTATTGTAAGGTATTTTCAGCTCAAATCTTTCCCTGACCCCTTCTATGCTTCTCTGTGATAAGCATCTCAAGGCCTGTGGTGGAAGAGCTCTTCACAGCTGTCGGAGAGGAGAACGCCAATGATTTATCTGGTGTCTGTACAGAGAGCTCAGCGCAATAGAGATTCTTCCATAGCTGGGGTAATAATCAAAGCTGGTGTCTTACCACTTCACTGAGTAGTTATGTGAGGCACGTGGACTGCCTGGAGGGAAGGCATGTGGACCAAAAGCTGCAATATTTACATAGCTTTTCCCCAGGTGGCAATAAAAATCTGCGTAGCTATAATCCGCAAGATAGCCCTGCTCCAGAGATCTTATAATCCAGACAGGTGAGACGGGGCAGAAGGGAAATGGGTAAAGGGAAGTGAAATAGCCTGTTCTACTGACCTACCCCTGGATATGAAAAAAACTTTGTGTATTTGGACCGGAGGAAAGTTGCAGGCTCCTTTTCAGGGTTACTGCTCTTGGGTGTTTTGCCTGGATGCAAGGAGACTCAGCAAGTGGTGGCAGAGCTGAGGTTCGGGAAAGATCAGCATCTCTGATCTTGTGCGTCTCTTTCTTATGGTTAGAATAGGATACGCTTCTCTCTGCACTGCGACTTTCAGGAATGACAGGAGCCCAGATGAAGATTTATTGAAGGATGCTAGTCAAAGAGACTTTTTCTTTTTTAAAAAAATAAACCGTGTTCCCCTATATCCATAAGCCCTGTTCCTGCTTCCTCTCTGCACTGGAGGCATCAATCACTTTTTAAGTAGAGTGGTTTGGCTCTCAGGTTTTCCATGACCAAGCTCTCTTGCCAGTCGTTGCCTAAGAGCATTTATTTTCTTGTATAAGCAAGGACAATGCGGAGCTGTGCCCTTGGCCAGTGAGACTTACGGTGTGACTGCATCCGAGTCCTAGGCCCGGTGATGTGGAGGGGGAACTTCAGATACTTGGAGCTGGGGCAGCTGGTTCCAATCTGTGCTGAATTTATGATATTGTCAGAAATAAATCTGCATTAACCATGGCACACAAATAGTTCTTGTTTTTAATTAGAGATACTTGCATTTTCCAATTTTCCAGATAATAAATTAAGGACTGTGGGACAGCCTCCAGATTAGATTAGCTCCTGGCTTTTGTTTCCCAAGCCCCTCAGCAAATCCCAAGTTACCTTCCGGCCAAGTGAATCCAGCCCCGGCCTCCTCCTTGCAGAAGGAGAAATCAAAGGGGCTTTACAACAACTCTTTGGCACTCTCCTGGTTATAGGAGATGCTGGAGCTGCTCTAATTTGCTGCAGAATCACAGAAACAGAGCAGGCTGCCAACATCGGAGCAGGAGATGCACATAGGTCCAGTCTTTATAAGGCTGGCTCTGCCTGGGCTTGGGTAAGGGCTCTGCCTAAAGGAGGTAAGAGGGTCAGGTACGATTTCCTAGGTGATGAGGAATACGAGGCCTAGAATTTATATCCGTAGAAAAGATAGACCGTATTCCAGTTCAGCCAGGTGCTCACCGCAAGGATTTCCCTGGAGGCGTTTGTGGCTTGGCACCTGGTGATTATATAGCTGCAGTTCTTCCTCTCTGAGGTCAACCAAGTTACTTTTGTGCCTCTGCACCTACGTTGGAGACCACGCAACTGAATAGGTGAGGGTTACCCCCCTGTCCCTTTGTTGTGGGGACCAGAGCTTTGAACCCCAACCTGCAGGGAACTTTTCGCGGATAAAATATCTGTCTCCAGATTTGCCAGTATCAATGACATCAGTCTCTAAGCCAGCATCACTGAAAGCTTTTTCTCTCTAACCAAAGACCCAGCAGCTGCTTCCCCTCTACCCCCTGCCAAACAAAGGCTGCGACAGACAAAATGCCCTGCAAAGAAGGGTGGGCCTGGACTGACTTCCTATCAGATTTCCAGGCGGTCTTTCTGAAGAGCTAAAAGGGATAAAATAAATTCTCCGCTGACTCTCTGTCATGCTCTGAGCTACGCTGGCTTTCCCAGAAACCTGGGAATAACTGCAATTACCATGTCGGTGGCCTGGTCTCCTGTGTTGCTTATTGTTGTGCCGAATCTTGGGATTCATTAGAGCCTGGGTCCTGGGAAAAAAGCTGTCTGGGAAGAGAGCCCACAGGCATGCCTGTCTAGTTCCCTTAACAGAGGAGCTTGGGGGGGGGAAAGGCTCTCCCTTGCAGCCTGGCATGCCTTAAGGGCTGGCCCACTAGTGAAGGGCACAGTAGCTGTTGTAAACTGCTCTGCTCAACCCTGTCTGAGTTTATAAGACTACTAGAAACAGCAGCTGAAAACAAAATAAATTCTTCACAGACCTCTTCTGAGGCCATTAACTGCATGTCCTCTACCAAAAATTTCCAGGATCGCTTAAGTAAAGGGCTTCTCTCTACAGCAAACCACACATACTAAGTAGCTTCAGATGTCTTAATGCCTGGAATGGATGTCAGATTATTATCTGGAAATGAATGACCATGTTCAGCTCCTCTGGTTTGAATTCCCCATGTCATTCTCTGACTAACGCCGTGGTGACAGACTCTACCACAGCCCTGAAAAAAAAAAAAAAAAAGCATTTTCAATTATGCCCTGATGTTTTACAAAAGAATTGGTGTTTGTGTAAAGCTATTTCTCATCCTGTCATTGTTTTATCCTATTTGGGTAGCCTAGACAGTTTGTATGAGAGATTCAATGTCGGGAGCAGACACAAAACCAAATTTTCCTTAGAAAAGTTGAAACAAAATATTTTAGAAGGAGTTTTCCATGAGGGGAAGGTATCCTGAGGTAAAATGAGCAAAGCAGAATAATTTTTCATGGGATAAGGAAGGACACTACTGTAGGAGAAAATGGTAGCTTGCTAAAGATGTGATATTGCAGCAGATAAGTAACAGAAATCGGGATATATAATAAGGCGCAGATGAGAAGCAAATCAGAGAATCAGTAAAGAGAAGCCAGTGGAGAACTATAAAGTACTGTTCATAATCCTGCCGTGACAGAAACTTCACAGGCAACTGCTGCACGTCATCACAAAACACTTGATCCAAGCCAGTTAGGTCATTCCCTTCAAGTGGGATAACGCACTTGTATCTGGGGCAAGCGGGTAGAAAGGATGGAAATCTGTGAAGGGGAAGAAGGGAGTAACAGGCAGTGTGCCGGAGAGGCATCTCTGTTGTCAGGTTGTTCCAGAGGTTGAATGCAGTTAGCCCCACGTAGGAAGGAATGTGCTTACCCTATCTATGGATCGAGGCTTTCTATTTGCTTACCCTATCTATGGATCGAGGCTTTCTATGACACTCTTTGTATAATCGTGTTGTATATAGAAAACGGGACAGCAAGAGGAACTGCAGGTTAATCCCCTAATGACCATTTTGTAGGCTGTCTTGCACCAGAGATACCAATCGATGCTAGCAATGACATCTGCCCGGCCAACTTGCACCATGCAATCCTTGGTCAGAGTGCTCTGCAGGGATCTCCTGAAGTAAGGAAGTCCTCAGGGCAAAGCTGGCAACAGTGTTGGTGTACATTTTTCCTGGGGAGGGCTGAGCAGCCCTCCTCCCAGCCCTAGATGTGCCCTCGTCTTAGGTGCTGTACAGCTGCTGGGGGCAGGGAGAACCATGAGCAGCCAAGGCTGTGCACATCTTGATGGAGGAGTCCATCCAGGTCAGTCCTAAATGAAGCACTTCACATGTGTTTAGCTTGACGCGGCTTGCTCTGCCTGAAGCTCCTCTCCGACTTAGCCCAACAGTTAAGGGGTAAACAGAACAGGCAGTGGATGTGTGTGAAGATAAAACAAAAGTGCAAATGAGACACTTGAGCTTTAAAATTAAGACAACCCCAGAACAGGAGATGCTGCTGCCCCTCAAGCCTGGGTTATCTGCAGTAAAGCTGCCGTGTCTGGTCTTCTCTGTGTTTAAGATAGCTCATGTGAGATTGCTTCACTCCAGCCATGGAGTCTGGGGTGTGGGGGTGGTAAACACAACCCAAACCCCTCTTCCTTTAGCAGAGAAAAATCCCTTTAGCAGCAAAGAAATCCAGCCGCATTCCCCTCGGGGAAATGGGAGCGCTGAGCCACAATGCGCGCAGTGACCCATGAAGGCAGGGGCACAGCCGGCACCCTGCGAAGCTGGGATTTCTGCCTCCCTTGCCACAATAACGGGGGCGATTCTCCCAGGCCAGGCCTCGGGAAGGAGAAGGGGACTGGCAGAGGGGTTTTGGTGCTGCTGTGAAACAAGTGCCACGAGGAGGGCCAGGCTGAGGAGGTCCTTTGTGGAGGAGAGCAGAGATGAGGGGAGCGTGGAGCTTCGATGCCTGGACATGCACTCCCAAGCTGGCAGAGAAAACAGCTGTCTAAACCCATGCCTGGGTGGCAGGAGGGAGAGGGAAGAGGAAAATCTGTTTGTTTTCAGCCCTAAACTGGAGTCAACCCTCTGCTAGGGATGAAGATCGGGGGCAGCGTCGGGCGAACGCCCACCCATGGAAAGGCCCTGCTCCCCCACCGTCCTTCTGGTGATGCTGGGAAGCCGCCCCAGGCGTCCTCACCCCCCCCGGTCGGCCTTTTGTTACTGCCAGGCCGCTAGGGAGCGGGCAAAGGGTCTGGTCCTGGGGGTAAATTTGAGCAAGACACGACAAAACCCCCTTCTCAAGCACCTCAAGACTGAGGGAGGGCAGCGGAGGGACCCCAAGTCC
>NW_009614606.1:3290-7485 GCF_000690535.1 Cariama cristata | reverse complement strand
TTAGAACAAAGCCTGAGAAACGCTACACGGTTTTATCCGCGACGCCAACCCACTTCTGGGAGCAGGGCACCCTTGGCCGGGTCCAGGGGACC
The DNA here is from genome assembly GCF_000690535.1 of Cariama cristata. Taxonomy (NCBI): domain Eukaryota; kingdom Metazoa; phylum Chordata; class Aves; order Cariamiformes; family Cariamidae; genus Cariama; species Cariama cristata. The sequence goes on along the minus strand of NW_009614606.1, from coordinate 7,393 downwards.
CTCCACCACCCCCCAAACCAGGTCCTGGCCCGGTGGGACAGGCCCATGCTGGGGCTGAGCCGGGGTGCCAAGTGGGCACCTTGGCTTGATGGCCTGCAGCAGCTCCATCGCAGGGGGAGCTCGCGGCCAGGGCAGAGCCCCAGCTCTCCGAGTCCGGAGGGGCTGGCAGGGGTTTTTTTAAGGCCTCCGGGCCCCGGAGTGGGTGAGTTGGTGCCATCAGAGTGGCAAAGCCCTCCTCGCCTGCTCGGCTCCTCGGGGAGAGATCTTCCTCTTGCGGGGCTACATTCTGGTGCTGAGGTCCACCTAAGGGGGACAGACAGGGAGGGGTCAGCTTGGCTGCGCCCCCCTCCATCACAGTGACGGGGACGGCGAGGCTGGGTGCTTACCGAGGCCCAGTGCTGCGCCTCACTGATGTGGACCACAGCATCATGCACCGAGGGGAAGAAGCAGTGCTTGGTGATGGCTGAGCTGAAGAAGTTGCCCCGCTCCAGCTGGGCAAGGACAGGCACTGTGTGGATGGAGAAATAACCAAAGCTATAGTACCCAGCTGAGCCCACCACACCCCACCTGGAGCAGCCTCCCTCCCCCTGCACTGCAGGAGACATCGGGGCCATCACCAGAGATCCAGCTGCCTCACTGGGAGCCACGGGGCTCAGACTGGGTCCATGGAACAACCTGTAGCACCTGTCCCCTGGGGAAACCCATGGAGGGAGCCCCAGGCCAGCAGCTGTGTCCCGAAGGCATGGGCATGCTTGGCAGGGGCTGATGGCTCTGCAGAGCCTCCTCACCTGGGCAGCTGGCAATGAAGACATCCACTTCTATCTCATGGAAATCCCTGAAGATCTGCAAGTGGCAGAAAATGTTTTGTCCGGGAAGAGGGATGGGCAGCAACTATGAGGCCACCCCGCAGGGCCCTGTGGACACCCTCAGCAAGGCTGCCAGGCCACCTGCTCCCCCAGCCCCTTACGTTCTTCAGGATCTTGATGGAGACAGTGTCCACGAAGCTGACAGGGCTGAAGTCCAAGATGATGGCGTGGAAGCTGGGCTGGGGCAGCCCCAAGGTGCGCAGGGTGGGCTCAGGGGGCGTGCTGCCCTCCGCCCCGCTCAGCTCGATCACCGCCACGCCCGGACCGTTGTGCCCATCCTCCATGTCCTGGGGGAGGCAAGGAGACCCAGCCTCACTGCATGGGGGCTGGCAGCATCCCTGGCTGGGCAGTGTGCCCCCCTTGGGCTCGCCTTGCCCTATAGCGCAGTGGGGCTTGGCAAGGCTCTTTGGCTGCGTTAGGGCATGGGCAGTCGGTGGCACCGGGAGTGAGTGCCTCACTCACACATTCACTCACTTTGGGGCTCTTTCTGGAGGTGTTGAGACCCACCCCTCTCCCCCATGACCCTCTCTAGAGCCAGGCTCATTACCTGGCACCAGGTCAGCCTTTGCTCTTGCTCTTAATTCCGATTAACTCACCAAATGGCTAATGACTCACTGGCTACCACACCCAATCATTCATTTTTTTTTGACCTTGGGTGTGATGCCATGGCCCAGCTCTGTCCCAGTGCCCCTTCTCACCCAGTTGCCCCAGACTGAACTGAGAGCCCCACGGGCCACTGAGCCTGGTCAATGCACAGGCAGGAGGGCCAGGGCCAGGCAGGGAGGTGGTGCAGGGTGGCACCGGAGGGGTCCTCAGCAGCAGGGAAGCACCTTTTTCCTCTTTGCCCTCTCCTTCTCCACTTTCTTTTGCTGTTTCTTCAGCTTCTTGAGGGCCTTCTTCTTCTTCTCAATCAAGCGGTCCACATTGATGCCACTCTGCAAAACAAGGCAGCCCTCTGTCCCCAGGCACCCCACCACTACCCTGGTGCCAGCAAGCATGGGGCATGGGGAGCAGTGGAGGGGCTAGCGGCTCTCCTACCTTCTTCTTCAGGGCCTCTGCGTACAGCTCCACGTTGGCAAAATAGAGGGTGGAGGAGGAGCGGAAGATCTTCACACCGGGGACCTCCTGTGCCTTGGGGCAGATGGGGAGGGTGCTACCCCCAGGGATGGAGCCCCCTGCTCCTCTTGGCTCCCTGCCCCAAAATGCCCCCCCTGCTCCTTTCCCCAGCAAACAGCCCCTGGGGGTGCTTTGAACTGCCTCCCCCTCATTGCAGGCAGCTCTTCTCCCACCCGCTGGTGCTATTACCATCTGGTATTCAGCCACGTCCCTGTAGACATCAGTGTTGGAGATGCGCCCCAGGATAGAGTAGTGGGGGCTGTGGGGATCAGAGCAAGGGGCTGAGGTCACCATGGGCTTCCTCTGCCCTCAGAACGCAGCACCAGTCCCAGCCCTGGGGTACTCACAGCTGGGTGCGGAAGATGACGGTGAGCAGCCCGAAGGCCACTGAGGCCCCCAGGCCAATGTCCAAGTTCAGCATGAGGGTGGCCACGAATGTCACAATCCAGACCATCTGGAGGAGGGACACAGTCAGCTGTGGCACAGCCTCCCTGCCGGCCTCCGCAAGCCTCAGGGAGGGTGGAGAAAGCCTCTCCAGGGACAAGAGCAAAGCCCCCAGGCCAGTCAGTGCCTTACCAGGTCTACCCGGTTGGACTTCCAGAGCATGCAGAGGTCATTGAACTGCTTGAACATGCCCTTGAGGTTGATGATGATGATGGCAGACAAGATGGCCTAGGAGAGAAGTCCCTGCAGCTATGAGGATGCTGAGGGCAGGTCTGGGCGTGGGGGGTGGGCCTTGGCTGTTCCCCTGCCACGCCACCTTGCCATGGGATGGGCACAGGGGTGGGATGTGGCACGTGGCACGGAGGCTGTGGGACCAGATGTACCTTGGGCAGGTCCCGGAAGAGCTCTCCGATCTTCAGGATGGTCACCAGGATGACCAGGGATGCGATGACACCGGCTACCTGCACAGAAGGAAAGTGGGAGGGGAGGGGTGAGTCCCCTACCGCTCGCTGTGCTCCTTGCACCCAGTCCAGCCCCACGGAGGGAAGCAGCAGTGCCCAGACCCACCTGGCTGTTGCCCCCTGTGCTCTCCTGTACCAGGCTTCGCGACATGGAGCAGCTGATGGCAAAACACTGGAAGAAGCCACCCAGGAAGTTGCAGAGGCCCAGCGCGATCAGCTCCTGCAGGGACAGAGCAGCGGTGGGGGAGCACCATGCCTTCCCTTGGCTGCGAGAAGTACAAGCTTGATTTTCACCGAGGGAAGGGGCCCTGCACATCAGAGTATCACCTGGTTACTGTCCACTTTGTAGCCATGCTTCAGGGCAAAGATCTTGCCCAGGGAGATGCAGATGGCGTAGCCCACCACAGCAATGGCGAAGGCGTTGCCCACCACCTGCCCAAAGTAGCTGGCGTTAGGGGCCACAGGCGGCTTCAACCTACAGCCAAGACAGGGAGACAGGGCTCCAACAGGGGGTTCTGTGGGCAGCACAGTGCCCCGGCACAGCCACCCTCACCTCCCGGCCCTGCTCACCCGCTAGGGATGTTGCCCACCACAGAGATGCCAAACTTGGCATTCAGGTTGACGCCGTAGGAGATGCCGGTGGAGATGATGATCTGGGGGAGGATGGCTGGAGTGAGGCAGGGCCTTCCTGCGCAGGGACCATGGTGGAGGAGGAGGAGATGATGCATGCCCTGGAGCTGCATTCACCAAGGCACACCATCCCACCCCTCCCCACCCTGGAGGGGACAGGGTCACCCATGGCTGCATCCCCACAGGGAGCTGGGGCAGCTCTGGGTACCGTGACAAGCGCGATGGGGATTGGCATGGTCAGCTTGGAGGCGAACTTGTGGTTGAGCTCTTTCACGATGAAGATGGACACCATGGCAATGATGGCTGTCACAAGGGTACCCACGTTGGTCTCTGGCAGCTTCTGGCAGATCTCAATGAAGGTCTAGAGGACACAGGAGGAGGGAACAGGCTCAGGAAAGCAGATGCCTCCCCAGCAGATTTTGGGAGCCTCTATGTGCACCACAGGTGAGCGCCTGGGGGGTCCTGGGCAGCAGCGAGCCCCCACCCACCATGAACATTGAGAGCGGCCCTGAGTGCTCGCCCACGTTGACCCCGAAGACATTCTTGAGCTGGGAGACGAGGACATGCACGGAGGCAGCAGTGGTGT
>NW_009614606.1:1978-3259 GCF_000690535.1 Cariama cristata | reverse complement strand
AGCGGGTCCGATGTGTAGGTCACCACGAAGCCAAACTGCAGGAGGCCCAGGGCCACCTGGAAGGAGAGGCAGCAGAAGTGACCTTCAGCTTGTGGCCCTGGGGCACCATGGCCCCCCGTTCCCTGCCGGACTGGGCCGGGGCCCCCTTACCTGGAAAATGCCAGACAGGACAGTGATGGTGGCCACCAGCTCCACCCTGGCAGCATCCCGCCATGCCTCATTGACTGTTGCATTGCTGCCATTGACGGACTCCAGGAAGTTCTCACTGGGCAGCAGGGAGTCTGTCACGCTCCCGATCATGACGGAGATGACAGCGAAGGGGCCTGGGGACAGGCAGGGTGTGGGCAGGGAGCCCAAGGTCAGCACTAGGCCCTCTATGAAGTCTGCAGGTACCTGTCCCCTTGGGCCGAGCTCAAAGTGCAGCCACTGTGCTTTGGCTCTGGTTTGGCCAACCACCTTCTTTGTGGGGCATAGTGAAGGCAAAAAACGTCCACCTATTGTGGCAATGTTGTGTCATGGATGAAGGCTTGCCTCTCTCATCCTCGCTCCCTCCCCACCGTCCCCATGTGAGCATGTGGTCCCTCAGCTCACCCACAGAGTTGTGCCTGGACGTCCCGAAGAAGAAGTAGAGGAAGACGGGGTAAAAGGAGGAATAGAGACCAGTGACGGGTGGCAGCCCAGCCAGCAGTGCGTAGGCAAGCCCTGGAAATGGTGGAGCAGGGAGACACATCACAGATGGCCAAGCCCTGCCCCTCCTCCCACCTGTGGGGAGCCCCCAGCAGCCTGGGCATGGCATCACTTACCCTGGGGCAGGTGCATGATGCCCACGCTGAAGCCTGAGGCGATGTCCCCCAGGAGCCAGTCCTTGACTGGGTAGCGGGGCAGCCAGTGCAGGAAGGGCAGGAACCGAAAGAGCAGGGACTTGGCGGTGGAGGCCGAGCATCTGGTGGAGAAGGAGCAGGAGCTGGGGCTGAGCACAAGTGCAGGGGCTTGGGGACCTCAGTGGAGGTGGACACGGAAGCAATGGGACCCATGGGAGTTTTTTCGTTGGAGCCAGGTGCGTCCCTCCAGGCAGGAAGACAGAGTGGGGACATGGGTGTTTGGGCTTGGAGGAACCAACTCCCAGCTCTGCACTGTGTCTACCGCAGGGACTGGGACAGCCAGAGCCAGGCTCCCCATGGCAGTGGGGCCAGGGTGCACGGTGCCTGGTGGGGTCCAGGCACATCCCCCTGGCCAGCATGGTCCTACCTGGCCTTGCGGAGACAGCTGCGCAGCGAGGGC
>NW_009614606.1:1638-1906 GCF_000690535.1 Cariama cristata | reverse complement strand
AGCACCTTCGCCGCTGACATGGCCGCCTGGCCCGCCTGCGTGCCAGCCCACTGTGGGGATACGAGGGACAGCTCAGCCACATCCCCACGGCCGGGGGCACTGGGCACCTACCCACCCCACAGCCCCTCCTGCAGCCCCACTTGCCCCATGGAGCCACCCGATCCCAGTGTGCAGGATTGGCCCCGAGGCCAGGGGTGAGCAGAGTTTCGGACGTTGTGAAGCAGTGGCAGCAGCTCACGACAGAGAGTGGCAGGCAGCCGGCGTGTGG
>NW_009614606.1:0-1491 GCF_000690535.1 Cariama cristata | reverse complement strand
CCACCCTTCTCCTGCAGGTACCGCAGCGCAGCCAGGGCAGCGGGCCAGCACAGCCGCCGAGCAAAGCCTTGGCCACCCCACAGCCCAGTCCGCAGACTTTGTCCCTTCACACATGAAGGGAGCTGGAATGTCAAACCCTGGCGAGTGTCACAGGCTCACCATCTCTCCGTTTGTGCCCTCCCCAGACCCTTGCACTGCAGAGCAGGGGTGAGCCTGTGGGCATGGAGGAGCGGGGCTGGGCTGGGATCTCTCCCTTCACGAGGTTGGGATGGTGGCACCGAGACGTCTCTGTATGGATCCACAGCCTGGCCGTGCTTTTGGGGCTTGAGCTGAGAGCTGCCATTATCCTGCCAAGCTCACCTGGCTGGTGGCCCTGGCCGGTCCCAAGCTGTTCACCCACTTGTAACCAAACCCACAACCCCAAGTCCCCACGTTGCCCCCAGCTCTCCTACCTGCTGTGCACAAGTTGGTCAGATGTCGCCAGCCAGGCACACACTCTGCTCCCTCCTATTTATTAATACCAGCCCGTGATCTTTGAGACACCGCTCCCTGCCTCCTGCCCTCCCTCCTGCCCTGCCAAGGAGCTGCCCGATTCCCAGCCCTGCTGCTGCGCAGCACCCACCACGCTCCCCCGGTGCCCTGTTTTGCTGAGTTCCCTGGCTCTGGCAGGCCCAGGGCTGTCACCACTGTCCCCAGGGCCATCCCATCCTGGGGACTGTCCTGGCCAGTCTCAGCTGCTGGCCCATAGCTGTGTCTGAAGTGCTGTTGTGCTGAGCACAGGGCAGGGGTCTTCTTGCTGCTGGGCACATCCTGGTGCCAACCCCTTGCCAAAAGCTGCTGGGTATTCGCCTCCCCAGAGCACTGCTTGGGGTCCTGCCGTCACCCTCCTGTGCCCCCAGGGCTCCCATGGGTGTCCTCTCCCCACCCCATGTCCTGGAGCAGGAACTGTGCCTGGGGCAAGGAGGGTTACCCGCAGCCTCTGGCCATGATATCTGGGCTATTTTCCACAGGCTCTGGCCCCTGCTTACCTGCTGGAAATGGGTGTGCTGTGTCCTGAGGACTGCCCCGCTCTCCCACAGCATGCGTAGACCCAGCCGTTATCTTGTTCCAAAGGTCCCCAGCAGGCACCAGAGTCCCGCTGAACCCATCAAATTCATTGTGACCTGGTACCACCATTGGTTTCGGAGCATTCCTGAGTCACGTTTGGCCCAGGCCCATGGGGACATGGCGGCGGAAATCCAGACACCCATGTGCTGGGCTGACTGGTGCTGGGGTGCAGGGTGAAGCCAGTGGGCTGGGCAGGGTGAGCAGGCAGGGCAGGTGCTGGGGAGTCCCCCGTGCCCAGGGTGGTGGGATGGGGCTGGTGGTGGCACAAGTGGTGACACTCAGGACTATGCTCTCCAGGGTCGGAGTGACTTGTTCCCATCCCCGCTGGCTGGGTGGGGGGCAACCTGTGGCCACCCTGGTTGTCCCCATGGTCACCGTGACACG
>NW_009614605.1:43397-44598 GCF_000690535.1 Cariama cristata | reverse complement strand
CCAAAACCTTGCCACGCAAACCCGATACAACTGGCAAAGTACTGTGGCTCTAGAAATGGGAGTACTTGGAGGACACAAACCCTGCCATCCTCGTAGCTGCTGATGTGGAGGTCCTGTGTCTGGTCCTGCTCTGCAGAATTTTGTTCACTTCCAGCTTAACCTTAGAAGTGACTGACCTGGTGTGGCTCTTGAGAGGAGGAAAAAAAAAAGGAGGGGGGGCGAGGGGGGAGCATTTTTTTCTACAGACTTATTTGTCAATCTGGTTGGACATGCAGATATAAGTGAATGTTTTTTGTGGCTCATTGGGAAGGAATGTGAGGTTGGTGAAGGTGTATGTTAAATTAAGAGGTTTGATTTGTGGAACAGCAATTGGAGGTGCTGTGAAGAGTGAATATAGGAGTAAATGTCCTTGAAAGCTTCCTGCTTACCTTGAGTGAGAATGGCTGAGGCACTGTAGTGGTAATTTTGCAGAGGGCAATTCTTGTGTTTGCAATACACATGTATTAAAAAGTGGAGTTTGTGAACTGTTTGTGTGGACATATGGGTGTGTTGGCCGGTCCGTTTCTTCGCCCATTCATAGCAGAAAATTGGGTGGAAATGCTTTTCCTGCAGTGCTGGTCCTAGGAGCAATAATCACAGCATGGGTTTTGGGGAAACATGTTCAAAGTTAGAAGCATTAACCTCATTTGGCCATCCCACTGAAGGAGAGCCTGAAGAGCACTGTACTTTGTAGTGCTGCAAAACTGGAGTTACTATCGCTTTTCTCAGCCCTTTCACTAACACAGTATGAATGCATTGAATGTCCGTGGGACGACAGATGCCTTCCTGCTATAATCCTTTAAAGTTACCTCACTTTTTCTTTTTTATGACCAATTTGATTTCAAGGAAGCAGAAATTTAACAAAAGCTTATTGAACAGAATTAAACTCCTCATGTGTTTAATGAAGCATAGTTTACTATAGCTGCCTCCCTAAGCCAGTTTGTTTTGTCTACCTTTTGGAGTGCTCCCCTGTAAAGAAATCTAACACTTTGCAGTTTCCTGTTATTCATTTTGTTTAACTTTGGCTATAAATTACCTTTGGCTCTATTACAAAGCTTTCAGAAGATAATCAGAAGAAAACAAGACTCAGGAAGAAATAATACCGATCTGGTTTTTATTCTATAAATCTACTTCACTGCCAGCTAGCTGGGCATAGCATAGG
>NW_009614605.1:7174-43366 GCF_000690535.1 Cariama cristata | reverse complement strand
GAAAGAGAGGAGTCCAAAGAGCCGTACTGTTTCTGGTTGGCAGTGCACAGGAGTTAATTTAGTTTCGTCAATCTAGAGGACTTCCCCAGCCAGTGTTGCTACCGAATCCTCTGAATTAGCAAAGAGAATCTTTGTTACTTTTTACTTTTATTGTTGTTTTCATTTTTCTTCAGCCCTGTTTTCTGTATTTTCAGTGCCTTTGATAAGTCGCATGATTACTGATTTATTGATTATTCCTAACATTGCCTGGAGAGTCATAAAGTTTGTGGCGTCGTACAATTACTTTACAATTTATCATTGTTATCTAAGGACCCATTCTTATAGAAATTAACCTGTGAGAATAGCGTTGTAACAATTGCTGGCAGTAAATATTTGTGGTGGTGGGCGTTAAATTAGATATGATATGAGTGATTGGAGAAAATAAGATAAATGGAAGGAGACAGAGAAGGTAAGTTCAAGACACTGATTGAGCCATTGAGTTTTGTAGAAGTTTCACTTAGAATTTACTGGATTTGCACAGACATTTTAGTCACTGCTAGAAGCTATATGAGCTAATGAGTTAATATCTGCTTGTAGTGTCCATTTCCAATTTCTCAACAAAAATTTGAGCATAGAAAGATGACAGCTTATGCAAACTGAGGTTTGTTTTGGTTTTGTTTTTTTTCCCCCCGCATTTCCGCTCAAGAAGCTACACGCCTAATGAGACAACAGAGAGAAATAGAGCTATTTTGTCTCCTCTTACGTACTTCTGGATACAACCAAATGATTTTTTTTTTTGTACTCAGGCCCAGTTAAATGCAAAAGCCATGTAGAGAATGAGCGGAAAAATACAATAACTTAAAATTAAAGAAAAAGCATAATTAGAGCACATTATATTTAAAAAAATAATTGCTAGTACATTTGTGCTTTTGGTTAGAGTTGGAGTGGTGGCAGGAATGGCCAAGTTAGGCATCTTCGTTTCTTCTGCGGTCTCAGTGGGTACTCATTTCTACAACCAACCTTTAGGGAATGTTTTAGTATTGTTATGTAGGTAGAAGGCTTTTGGCTGGTGGAACCAATACGCCCTTTTGTTTCATTAAAACATTTCTAAAGCACATATGTTTATGAATTCCATACAATGTGGAACTTGTCCTCTTTGTCCCAGCTGCAAATGCTTGATGAATATGTCTATAGCAGTTTTGAGCAGCACGCTCTGGGACATTGTTGGTGCAAGGAACACTTCATTTCTTGTAACTTGCAGTAAGTCTGTCATTTCCAGAGTTGTATTCTTAAAGGATGTCTTTTTGACACACTTTCAGAATAACTGTATAACCCTGATGAGAGTGTTGGTTGGCAGAATAGGTCACAATTCTGAATCAAAACATGTTGTTTACTTAAAAATTCTTTGAGGTTTAATCATGAGGCTTCTGTTCACTTTTACGTTGTACAAAGCAAAACCTGTGTGTGAGATTCCAGAAGTGTATTCTGAGTTTATAAAGGAGAAATTACATGGCTACATGTTTTCTTACTCTTCTTTCTTTTCTCTGTGTGTAAATTCTCTTCTAATTAGTTCAATTTGAGAGGCATATTTGAAAACTGTTGCATTTCAATAATAATTTTTTTAGCAGTTTCTTGACTGTTTAGGAGAACCTTACAGAATATCTTGCAGGACATCCATGCATATTGCTGCACGAGATAACATCATCTTAAATGGGACTGTCTTGTACTTGCAGTTTTAAAAGTTGTCTTTCTATGACACATCTTTCTCTAACTTTCTCAGTGTTTGGTCCTATTGTAAATCCTGTTTGTGCAAAATTGCAGACACCAACAATTAAGCAGAATGGTATTAACACAGGAAACACCATTTCACTGTCGTTCACATAGCATAAGCAGCAGGTGCTTTTCTTATCAAAGAGACAGGTATATTTACTAATATATATATTTAGTGAAAGAAACTTTCATATCATTAGTTTATTTCCAAAAGCTGAACCAAATTTTTTGTTGTGTAGAGTTATAAAATAAAGAGGGAGAGAGAGTTTCATTCCAATTTTTAACAGAAGGTGGCCGTAAATTTTTTGCTTAAATTTTTTTCTTTCTACTTTTGGAAAAAAGGCCTTTATTTTGGGAAAACTAGACTTGGGCTTTTTTGGTAAGTACAATTCTGTTAAAGACTTTAGATTTCTTTCATAAACATACAGTAATTCCAGGAGATTGACTTTATTGTGGGCAAAAGTTGTGATATTTTGTAATTTTTCTTAATGTTGTTGCATACATCAGAAAATACTTTGCTTTCCATTCTGTTCCTTTGGTCTGTAGAGTGAGAAGTTGGAACCACGTTCCTGGAAAGAAATTGCATTTGATGGTTGCTAGTGTATGACATTAATACATAGGCATATGTTTTCTATGCATATGCGGCAATTACAAATTTTATTGCTGATAAGGATGAAAGAATCAGTACCCATGGCACATGGGCTATTTGGTACCTTGACTTTTGGGATTCGCTACTTGAATTACCTGTGTGTGGGTTTTAGATTCATCTATTAGAAAATGCATCTTGTTCTTTTTGTAGTGAAGTTCTCCTAATGTTTTAGGGTAATGTTTAAGTTATCAACAAGTTTGATTTTTCATTGTACTGTTTTGTATGAAGCAATTACACAATTTGAAGTTGAAACCATTTTAAACTTTACAGCAATAATGTCAAAGGTAATCTAGTTCTATATTAAAAATATTTCTCTCAGTAGTTCTGCACACACACAAAAGCAACATTTCTGAATTGTTTTTTGTATTCTGGATTACCCTCAGTGCTCCAGGTAGTTATCATAAAGGAGTACATAAGAAAAGCACAGAAGAGAAATCTGGTTTTACATACTATCATTTAGGTAACCACTGAATGTTGCAGATCTTTGTCCCTGTGCCTGGAGCACTGAGTTTGTTAGGAGCCAGTGTGCATCTGCATGGAGATAATGGTAAAATATGCCGCAGAATGCAGATCAAGAACAGAATTCAAGCACAATCACGCTCGAGGTTCTTTGTTTAGAGTATTTGGAGTTTAAAAAAATCACTATGTTTTATTAATGAGTATGACGAATCTCTTTGTAGTCATTGGGCTTGGAATTCAACTGCTTTCCAGCTTTTTGGTCTCTTCTCTCCGGTAACTAGTGATATTAGGATATTAGGAAGAACTTCGTCACTGTAAGAGTCATTAGGCGTTGGAATAGACTCCCTAGCGAGGTGGTGGATTCACCATCCCTGGAGGTGTTCAAAAAACATTCAGATGTGGCGCTTCAAGACATGGTTTAGTGGGTTTAGCGGGCATGGTGGCATTGGGTTCATGGTTGGACTTGATGATCTTTGAGGTCTCTTCCAAACGTAATGATTCTATGATTCACTGAATCATAAAGAAGCCATTGCACACCAGTCATCCTGAAGTCATCCAGTGACTTAGTCTGGAGGGGAACTCTGGATGTCACCTCATCCAGCCTCCTCCTCGCAGCAAGGCTAAGTTAGGTGAGGCTGCTCAGGGTCTTACCCAGCTGAATTTTGGAAGTTTCTAAGGTTGGAGACTCTCAGCCTGTCCCAGCATTTGACCACCCTGTGTGAAATCTTGTCGTCCCTATATTCAGTCAGAACTTGTCTTGCTGTGGCTTGCAACTGCTGGCTTTTGTCCTGTTATTTGTGCCCCAAGTTAGACTGTCTCTGCTATGACATGTATCCTTAGCCTTCTCTTCTCCAGACTAAACAAACCCAGGTCCTTCAGTCTTTCCTTCTGCATCATTTGCTACAAACGCTTGAGTGCTTTGGATGGCCCTCCACTGAACTGCTTCTAGTTTGTCCACATCTCTCATGCTGGGCACAGGTCTCTGGATGCAGCTTCAGGAGTGATCGATTCCATCATCTGGTGACTCGTGCAGCTGGATGTGTGTTTAGTCCTTATTGCTGCAAAGGTACACTGAGGACTTGTTCATTCTGCTGCCCACCAGGACCCCCAGGACCTCCCCTGCAGAGCTGCCACCTTATCAGCAGCTGTCCCCGCCTGGCCTGGTCCTTGCAGGCCGCTGCATTTCCCTGAGCTGACCTTTCGCAGGCTTCTGAGAGGCTGCTCCTGTAGCCTGCGGAGGTCCCTCTGCTCAGCAGCCTTGCTCTCCAGCCTGACTGCAGTGTCCCCCTTTTTTTGTCTCACTTTCAGACATATTGAGTTTGCTCTTCTTCCCTTCTTTCAAGGGAGGGGATTCTCCCCCTCTACTCTGTTCTCGTGAGACCCCCCCTGCAGTACTGCTTTAAGCTCTGGGACCCCCAAGAGAAGAAGGACATGGATCTGTTGGAGCGAGTCCAGAGGAGGCCATGAAGATGATCCAAGGGCTGGAGCACCTCTCCTATAAAGACAGGCTGAGAGAGTTGGGGTTGTTCAGCCTGGAGAAGAGACGGCTCCGAGGGGACCTTAGAGCAGCCTTCCAGTACCTAAAGGGGCCAACAAGAAAGCTGAGGAGGGACTTTTTAGAAGGACATGTACCGATAGGACAAGGGGCAATGGCTTTGAACTGGAAGGGAGAAGATTTAGATTAGATATGAGGAAGAAATTCTTGACCATGAGGGTGGTGCGGTAGTGGCACAGGTTGCTCAGAGAAGCTGTGGATGCCCCATCCCTGGAAGTGTTCAAGGCCAGGTTGGATGAGGCTTTGAGCAACCTGATCTGGGTGGAAAGTGCCTCTGCCCATTGCAGGGGGGTTGGAGCTACATGATCTTTAAGGTCCCTTCCAGCCAAACAATTCTATGATTCTTTGATGATTCTTCCTTTTGCCTAAGTTAATGGTAAAAATATTAGAGAGCATCAGCCCCCGTACAAACTCCTTCAAACCATTGACCACTACCTTTTCAGCCTGATGGTCCAGCCAGTTTTTCACCCACCTTGTAGTCCACCCATCCAGCCCATACCTCCTCAGCTTGGCTACAAAGAGAAATGATGGGGTATTTGACGTTGGGGAGTGTCAAAAGCCTTGCTAAAGTCAAGGTAAATGAAATGGGCTGCTGTCCGCTCATCCACAGAGCCAGCCATCTCATCATAGAAGGTGGGTTTCTCAAGAGCAAATAAGTGGTGACTTCTGTATGTCACCTCCTTTCTCTTCTTATGCCTGGAGATAGCTTCTGTTAGGACTTGCTCTGTTTGCTGCCAGGGAATTGAACTGAGACTGACTGCCATTCCCTGGATCCTCCTCCTTGCCTATTTTTTTCAGCATAACGGTCTTTAAGTTACATTTCTGATCACAGCTGAAGTTTGACCTGATAGTTTCAACAAGTCTCCGTAGTGATACCAATGCTTTGTTCCTGAGTGTGCCTTGGTGCTTGTTGCAGATGCAGTTTTATCAGTTGTTATTGTGAACTCTTCTCTCATCCTCTCGTTTGTTTTTTTTTTGAGATGACCATTCTAATTAACTTTTTGTTGTTTCACTTTTCTGCTGCTTTCTAAAATGACTAATACACCGGCAACAGTCGTCCCAGCACTGTTTCTTGAGGGACTACGTTGATTGTCTCTTAATTAAAAACAAACCGCAACAACAAACCAAACAAACAAAACAACACACCCCCAAAATACATACCTTCCCTTCATTTTCTGTATTTTACCAGTTATTAATCTTTGGGGAAACCACTTCTGACCTAAGGCACTCTTATAGATGTCATCTGAAATAACAAAAAATAAAGGTTTCAACATAAACCCCATTAAAACAAAAATTTCCATTAAAAACACTTTACTCATATTTAAGTCCATGTTTTTTGTGTAGATATAAATTTACTTGTGTGATTTCATTGACCTTTGTGGTACTAACTGCAGTCTTTAACATTAAGCACATGAATAAAGTATTTTCAAAATTGAGGTTGTAAATAATAAGCTGTTTCACGGGGAGAAATGTGTCTCATTGATGTGGTTTTTTGTTTGTTTGTTTTTGAGGGATTTTGTAAATTTACAGCTCACATAAATAACTTATTAAAGTCACCATTAACATACCAAGGCATTGCAACAGTGTTTTCTTATTTCAGAATGATCACAATTAAGGGTGCAGAATAATCTTCAAAGAACAAAAACCTGCACTGCCTTTTGCTCATGCTGATTTTAGAGAAATAAGCCCTGCAAATGAGGATCCCTTACTAAATACCAGCCTTCCCCAGCTGCCACATGCCTCAATATGAATTTATTTCAGTACCTTTCGAAGGGAATTTTATGTACATAAGTGAAACATTTCCAGTAACATTTGATACTTTTGGTCTGACTGTTCTTTTTCTGTGTTTTGGTCTTCTCTTAATTGTTATCTCATACTGGAGCTGTCACATTACTGATTTGCCTGCCTCACGTACCGCTGGCCGTTTTGGGAAATGGCAGTTGGGTTCACGTGCGGCCTCCTGGAGACCATATGTTAGAAGATATTTTCATGTTGTTCAGCTAGTTTGCTAATTCTGATCTGTGCTGTTGATCTGTTCTGTTTTATAAATGCCCACCAGAAATCTGAGCAAAGTAGAGTTGGGAATGTTGAAATAAGATCAGCAGATTTTTGTAGCAATGAGACCATAATCGCTGGAAAGTCAAACTAAACTTTTCACTCAAATTAAAGAGGAAAGAGAAGGAGGAATAGGAGGGGAACTCTTTCACAGCCAGAGTGTTGTCATTAACCTTTCTTTTTGTATAACAAGCTCATTAAAAAATTGCTGCTAATTAATGACTTTTGTAGAGCAGGTACACTGAAATTCTGATTCTGTATATTTATGTACTGATTCTCAAAGATAATATCCAGCATGATATCAGTCCGTAAGATGGGGTCAGCACTATTATTAGCTGGGAGCCTTAAGGTGGGGTTTTGGGTTGGTTGGTTGGTTTGTTGGTTTTGGGTTTTGGTTGGTGGTTTGTTTTTGTTTTGTTGGGGTTTTGTTTGTTTGTTTTTTAAGCAATTGACCAGATGCCCCAAGAAAACAACCTAAAACCAAATGCTGCAGCTCTTATGCCTGCCATTCATTCTACCAACCCAGTTCCAGTTCCAACAAAGTGGATTATACTGTTCTTTCCTTTGGTGTTGAGAAAAGAGAAGAACGACTTTGAACAGGCTTCCTTTACGTAAGATATTAACATCCATTCAGTTATGTCCTGATGTGTTGAAAACTGACATCTGTGCTGATTTTAATGCAAATTCCTACGATGCTTAAATTCTGACACTAGACTCTGACATTCAGGTCCTCTCTGGACAGTATTTCTGATAACCTTTGGAGAGTATTTTATAGAGAATTGGATATTTTTCCTTGAAATTATGCTTACAAGTGAGAGAAAAAAAGCAGGTAGAATAAAGTGTTCTTATATAGAACTAGAAACTCTGCTGGCATTAGCTTGGATGATCTGAGAACTTGAATTTTTCAGAGTGGGAACTGGCAAGACAAGGTTGGGATGCATATGATCTGCAAGATCTAATTTTCAGTTGTGTATATGTTTAGAATTTTAATACAGATACAGTATTGATTCTAACTTAGTCTGCTGCCTAACTACGTACTAATTTCATCTGAAGGCTGGAGACTTAGTAGACGAAACGCAGTCTGCCTTGTGCCACCTCTAAGCCCATAACCTTTTTGTAGTGGAAATATTGCTTTGGTCAGAAGTAGGATTTCATATGAAAAATAACAATTTTTAATGCCATTGAGCCAGCCGGTAGGACCAGGACTATAACAACTTCTGAATAATGCCGTCTGGTGCTCCTGAAGTCTGCCTCAGAAGCATTTGGCAGTTGACATCATCAGGTCATTATGTCATTCTGAGATCAGCAGAGTGGAAGAAAATTGGACTTCTTCCAAAATTCTGTCTGTCAATTTGGAAAACAGTATTTCTATTCGTTGCATTTTTTCGAGAACTAGTAAAATAGGATAAAACTTTGTCAGATGTGCCTGCCACTCTGGTAGACGCTTGGCAAATATTTAAAGATGGATTTAATTTTTTTTTTTTTTTTTTTCCTCTTGAACATAGTGACATACACAATAAATTATGGTCTTTGCAAGTGGAACACTATCTGAACATACTGTGAATAAAAAATGGTAGTGTAAATCTGTTACTGGCTTTGGTAACTTCAAAACAAGATTACAAGAAGAGATGGTGGCGATTCCCTTCCCTTTGCCTTAACAGACTTGCGCGGGATTTAGGAAACCAGTAAGTTCCTAGCCTGAGGAGATTTTTCCCAGGATTTTCAAACATCTCCATTTTCCCATGAGGAAAGTACCCCTTTGATGCTGATAGAAGTGCGTAATGCTTAGCTCTAGTTCAAGTGGGAGCCCAAATTTGGCTGTGTAATGGTGTGTTTGGTGCCTCCCTTAGCAAGCTTTAGACAAGTGCGCTCCTCCATGGGGGAGGACCACTCTTCAAAGCAATCTGGTTTTCTCCATGGCTTTGCCCTTCGTGTGGGTGTACTGTGGGCATTGCAATGCTTTAAAGTGACCTAAGTTAAATGGGTATGGCAAGATTGCTTGTTGCAGGCTTGCATCATGGTGTTTGCTCTTGTTTTACCCCATTTCTGATGGGCCTGGACTCCCTGTGGGCAGGGAGCGGGTCTGCCCAGCTCACCAGAGAGCTGGGGCACATCATGCAGGAATTGCAGAATGAGCTGGCTGAGGCCGGCTCCGGAGTAGAACAATACTACGGGATTTAGAGCTAGAGCTTGTTTATCATCCATGGTCCAAGAAAGAATTTTTTTTTTTTTTTTTTTTTTTCCTTTCTTTCTTCCCCTCCCTTCACATTTAGGGTACTTTTGAACTTTTGCTTTTTTTGTGACTTGAAAGCTCAAAACAGATGAATTACTCCAGTATGCTTACTCTTGGAAGCTTCAGCTGCTGCGGAGCAAATGCCAGCCTGCCTGCTGATGGGCACATCTGTTATATTTTATCTGTTTTGTAATCCAAATCTTTCTGAGACCATTTCTGTCCATATACAGTCAATCCAGTTGCACCATTAGCATTTGAGTACAGATGGCAAGTGTGCTTATAATAATGTTCCCGACTGTAACTTGGATTCTGTGAGACAAAAGTTGACTCTTACCGTTTGCGAGCTGTGCAAACATAGAATTATTTTATTTTGTTAGACTTACGCTGGATTTTGGGCAGATGTAGTCTGAAAAAATAGTTTTACTCTGAAGACTTTTTGCTTTGAAGATGCTGCTAATTCTGTCTGATATTCCTGAGGAGCACATCCCACTAGACTTCATCATTATGAATAATGTGTTATTCTGAGAGTAGTCCCCAGGGAGATGGCAGAAGCTGTCTCTTCATGCGTCATTTAGATCTTGGTGAGAATTGTAAGTTGCAAGAGTGATTACAGAAATCAGAGACCTCACAAATAGTAGTGAGAATAAATACTGGGGTAGTATTTAGGCTGGGAAAGCTCTCAGATATTTTATACAGACTTTTTTTTTAAAGTGTATTTACATAATACAGCTATCAAAAAATTATGGATATTTACATATAGTCTGACAGAAAAAAAGGAGGTAGCAGCAGGATGTTAGAATCCTACTAGGTTACCCCCGTTACAGCGTAGGAACAGCACCAATGCAGAACAGGACATAAGGATTGTATAATTAATCTTGAAAGTTTGGGTTTTTTTCTGCTGCGAGCTATTTTTCAAAACAAAAATAGAAGTGATCTCTTTATCCGATAGTAATGCAGCCAAAGGAGAAATGACATTTTTTTTTTTGTAGGAAGTATCTACTGAGTGTAACTTGTCACTAGCAGCAGACATTAGTTAACACTGTAAGCGCCACTATGATTCTGACTAAATAGCACTTCTTAAGCTTGGTTTAATTACTATAGTAGTAATTATGCTTATGTATATTACAAGCTTCAGCATAAAAGTGACTGATTATGTGTCTTTTAAAGAGGAGATGAAAAATGAAAACAAAATAGTTAATTATGATGTCGGCTTTTCATAGCTTGCACAGCTGTACTGAGAGAATGAAGACAGCTGCAAGAATAAGCTTTAAAAATAGTTTGTTTAGCTTGCCTGTTCCCTAACTACACACACATGGCAGCCTGTCCTTCTGGAAGGAGGCACCTGGTACCAAAATGTTTCGTCTTTGTGTCTCTCCAGAAAGCACTCACAGCACCTTCTTGGTGGCTGCAGAAGCACCCAGATAGCATTAAATTAAGAAACATTAAACACCTGTACACATGCATGTACATTCTGATCCTGTAAGACATGTATGCTAATATTTCAAATTCTTACAAGTAGTTTTGTTTCACTACGTTTTTAGACATGTCAGTGATAGTTGTAGTGGCATAGAAGGAGGACAGAAGGTAAACTTGTAGGGAATTTTTTTTAATGTCTAAAACCACCTTTGTGAAACAAAGACACAGTGAATAAATTTTTGGACTGCTATTGCTTTATGAGCCGTAATTTGAAGTTGCCTATGATAGGCAAAGGTTTTTTGATCTGTATTCTGCTGTTGACTAGATTTTTATCTTTCTAGAGAGATGAAAGTAGCTTAAATGACTCTACTAAAAGAGTGGAAACTTGAGGGATTTTTATTTTGGAAAATAGGGTTAATCTGCAGAAGGTAGGATAATAGAGCTCTCCCTTTGTTTGCATAAGTTTGGTTAAAGAAAAAGGGGCCTTTAATCTCTGTTCTTAAATTAGAGTATCTGGGATTTTCCATGCTTTCTGCAGAAAACTTTTGATTTGCCTATGTAAGTGGAAAACAACAAATATAATGAGATTTATTCCTAAATTTTAAAGCAGGTATCTTACAAATCAGAAGTTTCAACTTGTAAAAATGATTAATTAGTTATGAAAAGGTTTGTATTTATTTTCTTATTGATTCATTGGGCGGAGAGGAAGGGAAGAAGGAAAAATGTTTGGTGAAAATATTTTTAAAATTTTTTTCTTTTTTTTTTTTTTTACAAAAAGAAAGCAAAGAGATATTATTTTTTTTCCAGAACTGACATTTTTTCCTCCTCATTCACTTCAACATTTTTCAAAATTGAAAGGAGGGGGAAATCATAAATGTAATAAAATAAGAAGAAATAGTGAAGCTTCATCTTTGATATGTGAGAAATTTAAACTCCTGCTTTTGGAAGTGGAAGTGGAAAGTATGAGTAATGGGATATGAAAAAGTGTAATTTAGGGAGAAAAAAGGCTTTTTATTTGGGATGCATGTACTGAAAAGTTTCACTGCTTCTTAGCATTACTGTCAATGACTGACTGCAGTTGATGCTGAATTATGTCATGTAAAATGGCATTTTGTTGTAAAAAATGAAGAATCAAAAAACCTAGAATAATATGGAATGAAAATGGTAGGTTATTTTTCCCAGTTAAACTGGTGAATAATCATGAATACAGAATTTTGTGAATGTTGAGTTACGTTTTCACACTTCTACTGTTTTTTTCTGGAATACAATCATCAGTCAACTATTACTCTACAAACTAAACTGGTGCCCATTTTGATAACCTCACTTATATTTTACTGTAATGTGTAAGGTACAATCCAGTCTATAATCAGTTACATTAAGTGGTCAGTTAGTACTTGTTCAGCTGTGTCCTGGAAGGGCACTACCCAGTTTTGCTGCTGTGGTGGGAAAAGTGGAGAACTCTCAGTATCTGTGGAATAGTTTTCCCAGGAGAAGAATCTTTGCAATCGACTATAGTTACAAACGCAAACAAACCCAGCAGAATTATGATCTGACAAAGGAAAAAAGAAATAACTTGAGACGAATTACATCTGTGTTCCTCACACAGTCCTACTGCATGGAGACCTGTGGAAATGAGAACCTGTAGGTGATTATTGCCCTGGCTGTTTCAGCACTGCGCTGTCAGCCTCTTTTTGTGCTTTGTGACACACGTTATTCTTCTTAATTCATTGGAAGCATTTCTTTTTTTTCTTACATTCCCAGTAAGCAGGAGATAATACCTATGAAAGTTTTCTTTAATGCTCTATTTGATCTTAGTCACTCTTACAGTAGTAGGACACTGCAGCACTCCATTTGTAGAGGTGCTTTCAGTATTTTCTTCCTGTAATCTTAGACCAATTCTGAGTATTCAGAACTTCTCTGCAGCCTCGTACTGAGCAACTGGTTTACTGTTCCTTGCGTTCGTGCTCACACCTTTTTTATTCAGCTGTGTCAAACTGTGCTCAGCTGCTTATTTATGCTAAAATTCTGCAAGACCACCCCAAGGTAGAAAATGGGACCTGGTGATACAGAGTTGGGCAGCTATCATTGTGTTACGGAGAGTCCCTGCATGGTATCTCGCTCAGAAGTTCTCCTGGGTGCTAAGTGTGCTGCAGGCAGGTAGGTGATCCTTCCCGAGCTAGAGTTTAGAGCTGGGTGCTTTTCCTGGGACACAGTACCTCCCCACAGGCATCCTCACAAATATGATTGTTTAGAATTATGTATAGGATGTTTTTATGTGTGCATATATATATGTCTATGTGTTGGATGTATATGGATATATATAAAAATAAAATGAACATCTCTTGATTTGGTCAAAGTAATTTACTGGATTCTACATCATAAATGGCAGAAAATGTTTGCTGGTTGCTTCCGCTCCTTTCCTTGCAAAACGCCGGTCTTGGGAACAAGTCTGGTATGATGACTGACAATTAAAATTTGACAGCCTTGCAGGTAGTTAAAAAGAGGATTCCATAGTGCCTTTCAAGATGAAATTGCTTAATCATTGTTTCTTTTTCTTCCATCTTCTTTGATGGCAATAGAATTATGACAATATCATTTTGTGTGTGAGCGTGGAGAAAAAAATCGGAATAGTTTTTTAATGTCTGGATATAGACTGTCTAATGTACCAGGTTTAACAGGATCATTTAATAATTTGTCATCAGTTTACCTTCTAACTCAGTGTTGGACAAATATTATTTTTCATTAGATAACATGCATATAAACACTGATATTTGATACTTCATATTCAACTTCCCAAATCTGGTATTTACATGAGAATAAAATAAAACCCATCCATGTCTTTTTTTTTTTTTTCTCTCTTCTCTTTTTTATAAACTGTGCTTAATGTGGTGGTATTCTATGCACATATTAGTGATTGACTTTCATTTATTTTTGTTTTATTCGTTTTTTTCTACTGCGATCAATCAATATTTCCATTTAGTTTACCTAAAAAGTGTGTTGTGAATGGAAATAATATGATTCTGTGTTAAAGCAATGGAATGGGAGAAAAATTAGGGCTTTCATTTTCATTAATGAACTAGGACTGCAGATTTAGATAGGACTTTGGCGTACCTTGGAAGAGAACAGATGATCAACTCTTATCTAGTGCTGTTATGTATGTGTGGATCGAAATGAAGAGTAAAATGCAATAAATAATCAATTTATAGGAACAAAACCCATGAAAGTGATATACAAAATAGTACATTTTGTCAGTGAATTAATAACTTGATAACCAACTGGTATCTAAGTTTAAGTCAGGAACTGAGTTTCGCTGGGGGTTCTCTTTGACTTTTGTTAATGAGGCGAGCAGCTGACTTAATTGTTTTTCAGTGAACTGATCGCACAGACATTGACAGTATAAGTGTTTTCTGTGTATGAGTAAAAGCACTGGAGGCTTAGATAGAAGCACATATTTGCAGCTGTTCTACATAACATCTGGATTTCATCCACATTCCCAGCTGTAATGTACATGGAATAAAAGAAGGAAAGAGCAGATGAGAAGGATTCCAGTGGATTGTGTCATCAAATGGCTGTGGCTAATTTAAACATTCAGGTGTTAATAGTGGTACAGTACTCTGAATTTAAAGGGAAAAGAAAAAAAGCAAACAACTATATGCTCTCACCCCCCAATAGTAATAATAAATAACAATAACAATAATAATTAAGGAAGATTTAATGAATTTCTGGTGTTCTGATGTTAAGGTAATGGTAAAATTTAGACTTTAATGGTGAACTGTTTAGTGCACTTAAAAAAAAAAAAAGCTCTTTATTGGGTTTTCTTTAGCTTTGGAGGTCATTAGATGTTTTAGGTTAATTTTTTGCTTTGACTTAAGATAAATTCTGTTGTACTAAAGGTGTAAGTTTTTGTTATGTTAGCAATCTAAGACTGGTCTAGCCCAGACTGGTTGGTAATATGAGCCTGGTGAAAAGATAATTACATGCTCTGTTGAAAAAGGGGATGGTTCTCATCATCTTTCAGGATTTATCTCCATGAGTAGATAGACACAGCAAGTATTTATCAGAAGTTAGTTTTTTTCATTTATATTTACACAAAATGCCCTTAAACTTGTTATTTTAACTCCTGCCTTTTCACATTGAGACACAATTATTTTGGCTTATAACCAGAATTTGAATAAATATTACTAAAATGAAAGTTGTAACACAAATAAGGAAGTGGCTATTTCTGTCCTCTTCTTATAGTAACTGTAAAAGTTAAAGCTTTAGAAGACAAATAGAACAAGTCCCTGGGCTATTTATTTGGGAATTGCTGATAAGTATCGATGTTGGTCAATATTTACATGGCGTTATTTTCCAGTAGCACTGACAGAAAAAAAAAAACCACCTTGCCCTGTGAAGGGAATTATTAAAATAAGAAACCTGAACTGATATAACTAAATGCCTTTGGTGAGTTGGAGGATATTGTCTTAATGAACGACTTTGGGCTGAGCTGTGAGTAGATGTGCGGTTTTGCCGACTTATTCTCCTGTTGTGCACCGGTCATTAGAGCTTGAGGGGTCTGTGCCTGCAGGTAAGGGAGTGGTTTTGTTATCAGCTTGAATTTTAACAGCGATCGCAAGGAAAGCAAGTGATTTTGCAAATGGATGAAGCGGGTTTACTGTCTCCTGCAGGACGTACCAGAAGATGGAATGAAACCCAGTTTTCCGACTGTTGGGGGTTGGAGGGAGTTGTATGTGAAAAATTGCCAAAATAAAGAAAGGAACTGTGCTTCCAGCCCCTTTATTAATCTGTACTACTTTTACTTTACAAAGGTTACTTTGTTTCAATTGGACTTTTGCCTGACATTTTCCTAGACCAGTCTCTGGCAGTAGTAAGGATAATAGTAACGCTGGACAAAGTGCAAATGCAGACCCTTGTGGAAACTTCCAATCCTTGTGGGAAGTCTCCCAAAGGAAGTCCTATCAGCAGAAATGCCTTAATGTACATTCATGCTTTTGTCTGTTAAGTTCCATTCTTTTAATGCTTTAGATGGTTATCATGTGGTTGAAGAAAACTGCACCCAGAATAGCTGATTCGTTTGGTGCTTGAGAGAATGAATACCTGTGTAAACAGGCTGTTCTGTTTATTCCGCTTTGACCAGCAAACTTAGAGAAATTGCTTTGAACCAGCATGTAAAAAGGAAGATATTGAATATTAGTGGCTTTGTGATGGTGTACATGTATGGTATCACAAGGAGATGGGAACTACTTTAAAGCTAGAAGTCCCCTTGTGCAACTGGTGCCAAGCTTGACCCTACTAACGATGACATGGGAAAGGAGCATGAGCAGCACTGTGCTGGCGCGGACTCACCTCCCTCATCCTGGGGAAGGACCTCACCGTTGGGATTCTCGGAGCTGCAGTAAGCGCTGGTAGAATGATGGAGCAAATGGGAAATTAAACTTGTAGGAGGCGAGGAGGACACTTTCTGTGCTCCTGATGCATAGAATCCCTTGGGTTCCTGGTGGTGAGATCTTTACCCATTCTTTTTGTCACTTTTAAAGTCCATCTAATGTCTCTCAAAGTCCCTGCTGAAATGGAACATGGTTTTTTATGTTTCCATACTAAATGGACTGATTAGACTGGTTAATGCTGATCTGAGGATATCCTTGGATTGTAATTTGAAAAATCCCAGGGAATGTGCCAGTCTGAATCTGGCCACATTTTGAATTTCTACCCTTAATTGTTTTTTCTGCTAGGAATGATTCTAATGGTATGGACTCATTGTAACACGGCTGTTAGCATTGTTGATTTCATGTCTGCCTCTGATATTTGATATATTTCACATCCATCTCTTCTGAAGTGGGCACAAAGACTTTCATCTTTATTAGTTTTAGGCCTGCACCTGGTCTTCAAAGATATCAGAAACGGTTTCTGCTCTTCTCTTCCAATTTGGGAAAACAAGAATCTTCCAGAGACAAATCTGCATTCCCATGAGTTTAGAGTGTGTGATCACTTCAGTCTTCATCAGATTTGGCCAATTTCAAAATGAGATTATGACTTATTTTGTTGTTACTCTTTTAATTTATTTTCTCACTTTCACTTGTGCTGTGAGCTCCTTGGATCTTACAGGTAGATTTGATGTTACTTCCAGAAGAGTGCTTAGCAGTAATTAGACATGCCATAAAAACTGAAAAGATTAGGGTGAGATCCTATTCCAAGAAAACCTTTTTTTTTTTGTAAACCACAGGGTGAAATCTGAAAAGACTTTACAGACCACAGAGCTACCTCTGCTGAACTGTGAAGTAAAAAATATTCTTAATTGATGGAAGAGCTTAAAGATTTTTTTTTCATCAGTTCTACAATAGGTGCCTGTATATGGATGTATGTGATTTGTCTTTGCAGCGGTGCAGCTCATAACACCTCCTGTTCTTCGTCCAAGAATGCTTAAATAGTTTAGGTGAAAGTTCTGTACGTAGGGATTTTTTTCCCACTTTGTAGATTTGAATAATAATAAAAAGAATCATTTTTTTCTGTATAAGCATGTTTATCCTACTGCAGTTTAGTCCATAAAGAGTTAGTCTGATTACTTTTAACAGAAAGCAAACTCCAATTCTCTCTAAAATAATGTTTTAGTGGAAATGGTATTTGAGTAAAGTTAGTACCATATGAAGGAAAGTATGTCTGTTAGCAAGTCTGTATTTACTAGCTTTAAAAGAGAAGTCCTGTTTTAAAGTGAAATATGTTTTTTCATCCCTTGTTGTCCAGACTTTCTTTTTTTAATAGTGACACTTCAACTTAAAGATTATTTTTAAAACTTTTCTGACTGCAGAGGAACTATTACACTTGCAGTGAAATCAACTGTTTCAGTAACACTTAGTTTTATGTAAATAGGTAATACCATGAGATACCAATCCGCCTCTTCTCTCTGCTCTTCACCATCTCATGCCCTAAGGCTTGCTGAAGACCTACACGTAAGTGAGGTGAACTTAAGACATCTTTGGATTAAAAAAATTACTCTGAACCTTTCTTGAATTTATTTTTTTTTGAGCATCCTCAGGAAATTACATGTAATGCTAATATTTTAAAATAATCTTCTGAGAAAGTAACTTTGTCAGAAGCTGAGTTAATCATTCTGCCACTACACAAACAAACTCTGTTAGTTTAAATTGCTACCAGCAAGAGGCAAAATGATTCTTTCCCTCAAATCTGGTCAGTGAGGAAGGAGTCCTCAGACTGTAAAATTGCCAGTCATCAAGACAGGTTAACAAAGCACATTATTTAACTAGTCTGCTTTTACAGAAGACCAAGAATGTTCACTGTACTTAGTTCCTGAAATATCTTTAAAATGTTAATACACAGTATTAAAAAAAACCCAAAACAAAAATAAGACCACCCCCCCCAAAAAAAAAAAAACAAACAAAACCAAACAAAACCAAACAAACAAAAAAACCAAACCAAAAAACCCAAACCAAAACCCCCCACATGTTCTCTGATTTTCACTCAGGAATCTTTGCTCTCTTATTCAGCCTCAGAGTGGAGGCAGTCAACATTTGGCTTCCAGTGCTTCATATTTCTTTACAGCAGTGAGGCTTTGATGTGCAGATAATACTTTACCTGTGGCATATTATAATCTTAACTTCAAGCCTTCAGTTTCAAACAGCTGCTATAGTACTTTGGACCTTTCTTTTTTTTTTTTTTTAATTGTGCAAGATTTTCATAAAATAGACTTCAGCTAAGGTGCCTAGAAATAAGAAGATAAGATTAACTTGGCTAGAAATTTCAATAAGCACTGAATTAACAGATTTCAGATTTGTCTTAAACATTCTGTGCGTATAAAATTCTCTTTCATGCAATGCTATGGTGGACTAAGTAAACAAAATTATGGGCCATCAAAGTTTGTGAACACTGATATTACTGACATTCTGCAGAGGAGAACTGATTAGATATGAAAATGTTTTACTTTCTTCTTCAGCCATCTTGTGCTTGAGATATGCACGTTTAGCTATTGTAAATCGTTTATCACCAAGTGATTCAAATGCCCTGTTAATTGTGGTGCTGGATTAGATTATGCATCTATTAATTGTTTTGTTCATTCTGATTTACGTGAGAGCATAAGCTTGAGGGCTTGATGTTCCTATCTTCTTTGTTTTGCAATTGAATTACTGGCTTCACCTACTAGTGTTGAAACTGTTGATAAATGCTTTGTGTTACAAACACATTGGAATTCTTAGGCATAAAATTAGAACTGAAATGTGCATCAAGGTGTGGTTATTTACAAAAGCTGTTCTCTTCTTTATAGTAACCTGCTGCTTTGTCCTGTAAAAAATGCGGTGCCTTAATATAAGGCACAATTTGAAGTCATTGAAATTGCTACAGTTTTCTTCTCTTTTAAAGTATATAATTCTCTTTTACAATTATAGCATGGGGATTAACACTCAAGTCATTCTATAGTCATTCCAAGTGTAACTAGGGCAAAATCCTTTTTATTTTACTTGTTTTAGTAAATAGAGTCCCGGGATTTAATTTCTTCCTTACCTGGAGAATCCTGCAATGTGGTGTGGACTTCGATGTGATGTGAACTTGTCCACACTACAGTTAACAAGTGCAGTTCTGTGCCTGTGTAATTAAGAGCTCTACCTTCCCCCTCAAGGAGTTCAAGTGAGGATATAGACTCAGCCATAACAGGCATCCAAAACACCTTCCAAAAAGTGCGTGAAGAGACCAGAAAATGATTTTCATCAAATATCCTGACCTAGCTTACACTTGACCTAGCATAAATTATCAGTGAAGCAGCCTTTATTTATTGGTGGACAGATGAGCTTCCAATATCCGTACTGGACAAGGAGGCACTACTAAGGTGTGTCACTATTTGTTCTACCATTGAATCTTAAACCAAAGCCATGTTGCCTAAGCTAAAGCCAGTCCCCTTGGGGTGGTCATCATGCTGCGCTGCTAAGCAAACTGTACTGTTTGCTTCTTCTCCAGAAGTGCAGGGGAATTGTGTAAAATGCATTTTAACCATTGATTTCCTCCAACCCTCCCATATGCCTATATGTGTTTTCCAAAGAATTTGAAGAATGCTGAAGAATGTTATGAATGGTTTGGCAAGGATTAAAGTTTAAAAAAAAGGTAAAGTAACAGCTCTGGCTGAATACTGATCTGTTACTTAAACATGATCCTGAATAACATTGAGGATAAGACTGTTGTGGAGAGCAGCATAGCTGGCATGCTGGAATTCAAACTGAACAGTGGCTTTTGATGTGATGCTGTGATTGAGCAAATTATGTTAAAGGAATACATCTCTGTACAGCATTGCCAAGACCCTTGGGAACACCACAGATCATTCCCTTGGGTAGATTTAAAAAGGCTGACATACGTGAAACTTATCTGAAACTAGGGCTGTTGGAGTGACTTAAGAGTTTCAAATCACACTTTTCGTATTACAACTGTGGCGCTTTTTCAAATGAACTCATGTAAAGCTTCTTGATCTTGGGTTAAACATAACTCTATAAGAAGATTTTGCTATTAAAGGTGGGCAGAAAAGAAGTCAGAAGATCCAGTGATAAGAGCTTAACACGCTGGAGGGAAGGGATGCCATCCAGAGGGACCCAGACAGGCTTGAGAGGTGAGCCCGTGCAAACCTCGTAAAGTTCAGCAAGGCCATGGGCAAGGTCCTGCACATGGGTTGGGGCAATCCCAAGCACAAATACAGACTGGGCAGAGAATGGATCGAGAGAAGCCCTGAGGAGAAGGACTTGGGGATGCTGGTTGACGAGAACCTCAATGTGGTCCAGCAATGTGCGCTTGCAGCCCAGAAAGCCAACCCTATCCTGGGCTGCATTCGCAGCAGTGTGACTGGCAGGTCGAGGGAGGAGATTCTGCCTCTCTGCTCTGCTCTTGTGAGACCCCCCCCTGCAGTACTGCTTTCAGCCTTGGGGCCCCCAACACAAGAAGGACATGAACCTGTTGGAGTGAATCCAGAGAAGGCCAGGAAGATGATCCGAGGGCTGGAGCGCCTCTCCTATGAAGACAGGCTTGAAAGAGTTGGGGTTGTTCAGCCTGGAGAAGAGAAGGCTCCGAGGGGACCTTAGAGCAGCCTTCCAGTACCTAAAGGGGCCTACAAGAAAGCTGGGGAAGGACTTCTTTTGCAAGGGCATGTAGTGATAGGACAAGGAGCCTTAACTAGGAGAGGGAAGATTTAGATTAGATATCAGGAAGAAATTCTTCACTATGAGGGTGATGAGGCAGTGGCACAGGTTGCTCAGAGAAGCTGTGGCTGCCCCATCCCTGGAAGAAATGTTCAAGGCCAGATTGGATGAGGCTTTGATCAAGATGGTCTGGTGGAAGGTGTCCCTACCCATGGCAGAGGGGGTGGAACTGGATGGTCTTTAAGGTCCCTTCCAACCAAACCGATCTATGATTCTATGTGTGAAATAAGTAGTAAATGATATGTGAATTAATAAAATCATAAGTTAACATGTGGAATAAGGTAAACAATGGTAGCACTGGGGAATGAAGGCTAAATCAGTATACCAGTAGGTTTCTGAAGACCACAACACTGCGTATAATCTTTTCGGTGGCATAAATTGTGACTGTGATGGTCCTCGAGGCCCTGCTGTTGGTCCTCCTCAAGGACACCCCCTATACTAGATCAGCAAAAGGCTCTTTGGGAAGTGGTTTTATTTAAAATAGACTACCATATTGCACATGCAATAAGGACATAGGTCTCTTGTAGCTGGTCTAGTATGCCTTTATGGTCTGTCTATGGAAAAATAGGAAGGTCAGAGTAAAGTAAGGATAAATTGTATACAAATGTGAGAAGATTGTTTGTCTGACTTCCATGAAGTCCCTGGTGTGAATAAAGGCTGAAAGATCAGGTAGGCTTATTCCACTTACAAATAACTGAAAATGGCATGTATTTTACTTTCCTAAAGTTAGTGAGAATGGCAAGAGTTCTCTCACTGAAGCTAGAAATTTTATCCTATCCTAAGAAAATTCTCATCAGTTATTCTAAAACTTGATTGCTTGTCATTGTGGTCTGTCTATAAAAAGAGATTGTTGGTGTTCAGGTACATGTGAGTTCAATAACCAGCAGGATCAGAGATGCATGTTAACAGGAGGAGTTGTAAAAAATATTATTCCTGCATATGGCTATTTTATACTGTACAAAACCTCCTCATTTTCTCCCTGCAGAAAGACAGACTGTCTTTTGTAGCTGGACTTGTGCTTCCTTTCTGAATTGCTTCTAGACATGCAAATCCTCTTCTGGAAAAGTACTTTTCTAGAGTGTTGCATGATTTAATCTTCCGTGCAAAGATACTAGAAATGAGTGTTTCAAGTTTGATTTTGTGCTGAGTTCTGTCTGCTTGAAGTTCTTCCAGTTCAATAACAGTTGCATTGCGTTCATCTCTGCAGATGAGTATTGAAATTGCGTGACCACTTTGTGTCAAATCATCTTCTAACAGTCAAATTTTAATGAGAAGAAGGCATTATATTCTTCCAAAAGCTTTGTTTTAGCAGACCAACACCAGCTAAAATATTTTTTGCTTTAATGGACATTAAAGATGTAATTTTGTTTGTCTCTGAATTTGGAAGTATAGTGTAGTCCAGTTTAGAAAATACGTAAACAGATGCCAAATGATTTATTTATGGGACTTTCTTTGTTTCTCTTGCCTTTTTAACATAAGGATACGCTGGAGGTACATTTTCTGTATGTGTAATGCAAGCCTGAGGCAGCTTTGATCTGGCTTTTGGACTTTCCAGTAGCAATGTTATTTCTGTACCTGGTGTTTGGCACAAGGTTTGTAGTTTGCTTAGGACCCTCTGCATTTTTGACTGTGACCTGAATGCCACAGGGGGTTTATTGTTATAGTTACTCTTGCTCTATTTAAAACTGGCCCTACATGTGCTCAGTCACACCTTCAATTGTAGTGTACAAAACTCCTAAATCTTTGGGTTTTCTTTTATGTCTCCTCTTACAGAACTTCATCACTGTAATTTTCTGACTAAAAATGTTAACCAGAGTTATATGTTCATATAGCTAAGCAGTAATGCTTTTCAAAGTTGTCTTGCGCAACACTTTCTTTTCAGAACTTGAAATGTGACTAATGATCTTCATAAATGTTTGAATTGATATCGTTGTAGCACTCTACTGTGTGAAGAATTAAAAAAATAAAATCCACATAAATAGCAAAATAATGGAAAAAGCAAACCAAAGTATTTCAAGACTGGTATTTCTGAAGATTAAGGTAGTGTTTCTATTCACACACACACACACACACACACCCCCCCCCAGTCAGGACAGGATTATATTTTTCATTCTGAATAATACCTAAAGTGAGATGTAGCTGTTTAATGCATACCATATTCATAGAGTCTATTTATTCAGACTGAATTCCACATGGACTACGGATAATCTTTTTCCCAAATGTTTACTAGTATCTGCTTTTAACAAGTGCTGCACATTATAAACTGAAGGAACCATAAAGAAAAGGGGTATAATAAAATTAAGTTTTGCTTTTCAACAAAGTCTGACTTAAGATCAAGAAGTGAAATTTTCAAATGGGTCAGATTTTAAAGAGTTTTTCTGTAAAGGACACGAATCACATGCATTTAAAAGCATACAGGGAGCCATAAGCTAGTATTAGAAAATGAGATACGAATAGGTTTTAAGAGATGACATTGAAATTAATGCTTTTAACTGAGATGAAAAGAGATCTAGGTTCATTTCATGGTTTTGTTGAAGTTAGCTTCTTGCACTTGTAACCACTCTGTGCCATTCAGAGTCTGGAAAATCAGGGTAATACTGTTCTGTTTCTCTATCCGTTCCTACCTCAGCTGGTATGCACAGTCTTTTAAGACAGACTTACTGATACTGTGTGGGCATGTGTGTGGTTTCTAGTACTAACAAAGCTAATTTTGGATGTAGCTTGTTAGTGCTGTCGTAATAAAATTGAAAACAAATTGGAAATGCAGGGCTTGAGCTTTTATATGTGCTGTTTTTCAGTGGAGTTTCTGTTGTTGCTATAGATACTATTTTTAGTTATAATTTCTGTTGATGTTTGTTTACCTTTAAGAATGTAGTTAAATTTTTTTCAAAGCTTTGCTGAATCAGTTTCCCCTACAAAAAAAAAAAAAAAATCACCCATTTTGAGTAGCAGAAGAATTGGAAAGATTACGTATTTGAAAATATTCACTAACTTTTTTCCACCCAAACCTCTCAAACACATAAGATTTAAAAAAAAAAACCCACATTTTTTTTTTTTTCTTTAAGTAGTAAATAAATAACTTTGTTATCTCTTAGTAGCTATAAATATCTCCAATTGGGCAACCCTTTTCCTGGTTTACTGTTTGTTCTTGCTTCCTGCTCTTTCCCAGCATTAAATCTTACCGCATGTCTTTTCTATTGACATTTTTCCTGTACGGTAAGTTCATAGAATCATAGATGTTGTACAATGTTGTACAGCAAAAGTTGTACTTTTCCAAAGAGACTTGTAATTCCTCCTTGTTTGTTAAAACATGGGTAAGTAGCTTTCAAAAGCCCATCCCTTCCTGATCTTTGTTATCATTAAGGACTACTCATTTTACCTGATCATTATTAAATAAGACTGAACCTCCTGCTGTTCTGGTCTTCCACAAGATACACCTGGAAAATGGATCCATTGCTGTGTACTGTTAGGCTATGTTTCAACTTTGACAGTTTTCAATATCTATTCGTATCATTTTGCGTAGAGGGACATGTGAGTGCAGAATATTTAGAGCATTTTCCCTCTTCCACAGGAGGAGAGAAAATAGGCTACAGAAAACATCAAAAATATTATGTAGCGGATTGATGCTCTGGAGTAGAGCAGAAAAGAAAAATTTTAAGAGAGGTCTTGTAGGAAGACGAGGAAGTGGAAGAAGAGGTTTTGCTGTAGGAAGATGTGGAAGTTGTCATGACTTCATGCTATTGATGGGTGAAGGTCAGGTATTTAGACTGATTATATCTGTTGATTGCCCTTGATGCTATTGGTGATGGAGCTGTTTACTGTCTGCCCATTCTTGAAAAGACAGAGGCAGTGCTTTACTCAGAAAGGTGTTTTTCCCTTTTTGTCCTTTTCCTTTCCCCTTTCTCTCTCCTCTCCTTTCCACTCTTTCTCCCTCCATCCCTCCCCCCTTATGAACTAAAAAAATAGTTTGAGCAGTTTTATATTTTGTTACAGCTTTTTTTTGTCATCACAGTTCCAGATACTACTTTGGCATTTAGACACCATACTGTAAATGTAAATGAATTGTAAATCATTTAAAGTGAAGAAAAATAGGGATATAAACAGCTGTTCTTTTGCTGTGCATACAACAGGTATTTTTAATTGTCTCATTCATCCTGGCTGGTGAACTTTGGTTCTTTTACTGTATCTAATACAGTAATAGCATATAGATGAGAGTCAAATGCTCAGCTGTTATCCAAGCCATATATGAGTAATGAAAAATAGAGAATAAGAATTATTTTTCTCTTGAAGAATATTTCTTCAGACAATAGCTTTAAAAAGTAAAAGTTTGTGCATTGGTGATAGCCTGATGTATTTTCTCCTTGCTTACCAAGTACAGGTGTAGAATCAGATTAGCTTCTGGGTGTTTTATTCTGCATGTATTTGGCAAGGAGACTCTTTTCTATCCAGTATGTAATCTTTTAAATATGTATGCTCTTACAGTTATCAATACTTTGGCATTTCTGTATAGCAGTGCACCTACAAATAATTCTGTTCTTACTGGAATTACCTGTAATATAGTGCCTATGAAACTTCCAGAGCAGTTTCTGCTCAAAGTGTTAAATCCTTGCCTCTTCATTTGCATCTCCAGAGCAACTCATGATTCTGGATTAATTTATTAAATATCTAAATAGTTCTGGTTGGGGGAAGAGGCCAGAATTTTCTTGCCTTAAGTGATGCCTTATGACTCGGGTCATTCAAGCTAGCAGTTTCATGGAAGAGGATGGAGCTAGGGAGCAGTCCTTGACTAGAGTGTGTTATGTGATGGCTACTTACTGTATAATATTGTTATTAGGAAAATACCAGAGGCAAGAACAAATGTGAAAAAATATTATCAAAAGGACCTGCTTGACAGTTGTTTTATCCATAAGAGAAAAGAAGGATATTAGTATAATAAGTCTTAACTGCTAATTGTCATAGTGCAAAGCTCTTTGTTAATTTTTGAATGACTGGAATATATATTTATTTTATGAATATGCAACATACTAATAATCCTATTTATTTCAGGATAATTATTAGACCATGACTGAAAAAAGCAGATGATATTATTATCAGTCCATTATAAAATAATTATTCCAACAACTTTATGTATTTAATATAGTTGGAATTCCTTTCATGTTCAAGTCAGCAGGAGCTTTAATATTGATTCCAATGCAGCCAAGACTTTACCTGTGGACATTGGAATAAATGCTTATTGAAACACTCTAGAATAATTAGATCTTGGAGCATGTGATAACACCACAAAGTTACCTCATCTAACATTTAGCAAAAGGAATTCTTTATCTTGGCTAAAATGTAATATTTATCTAGTTTTAAAAGATATTGAGAAGTTCAGGACCAAGACTGCCTTCCAAAAGAGTTTGGTCTGAAAACAGATCTCAATAGAGGTTACTTTTATTGCAAGAAGATTTACCGTGCACAAAAACCCCTGTTAAATTGCCATCCTCTTCTTTGAGCAGAAGCCAGAGTACTAGGCAAAGCGCTGGCAGAATACTTGAAGGTTATAAAGTATAAACTTGTAAAGTAAAAGTATAAACTCATTTTTGTTTCTTGATGCAATTTGGAATCAAAGAAGGTTTGTTAGTGTATGATTAGTCATGATTATCTTCTGCAAGACGTTAAGTCATGCAGCTGTTTGGAAACTATTAAATCTGTTGTTGCAGTTCCGTGCTCTGTTCTCCGATGATGTCTTTTTTTTTTCTTTCTTTCTTTTTCCTTTCTTTTTCTTCCTTTTGTCCTTCCCTGTTGGGCCAACTGCCAAAACTGAGGGTTCCTAAAGATCAGTTAGAAAGCTTTTGCTTCTCCACTCACTTTGTTTGTGTGCAGTCCTTCACGTAATGTTCTTTACATAGCTTCAGCGGAAAGACCTTTCGCCAGAGGTTAAATAGTGCATGATATTCAGTGCCTAAGGTAACAGTACAAGTTTGAACTCAAAATAGCAACTGAAGAAAAAAGGAATAGATTAAATTGTAGGATTAAAAAAAACAAATACAATACTCCGCACATTCATCTTGAGTTGTGTGAACTGGAATTTTTTTACATGTCTTTTCAAGTGTATGAGGTAAGTATGTGTCAGAGGGAGGAGTAATCTAAACAAGGTGCAGTATTTCTCCTGCATGTTTCTACTTTGTTACTTTACATCCATATAATACTTTATATGTTGTATTTGTTATGTTTGCTACTTTAGGTAACAAGTACCTGTGTAAATTAGCAGATTTCTAGTTAGAAGTTGAATTGCGATACTTGATAGGTCCTATATATAGAGTGTGTGTGTGTGTATACTATGGGTATGTGAACTTCTCTCTATGTTATTTCTTACTAATACCTGAATAATCATGTCAAGATTTCAAATAGGTAGCTATATCAAAGCACAGAAGCAACGGAAAATGGAAAATCCACAGAAGGCTAGGTATGTCTCAGAGATTTAACTCAGAAAAGCCACAAACCATGCCACTTAGGAAAGTTATCTTAGGAGATACAGCAAGCCTATATGATGTTTTATTTCCTCCCTGCTTGAAAAATTGATGATGAAAACAAACCCTGCATGCCTCAAAAGCATTTCTGGTGGTACTTGAGGCACAATAGTTTGGAAGAACAGACTGTTTGTTAGGTAGGGTGAAAACTGGCTGGATGGCCAGGCTTGAAGGCTCAGCACCTAGTTGGTGGCAGGCAGTGAGTGGAGCGTGAGGAAGCTGGGTTTGTTTAGTCTAGGGAGGAGAAGGCAATGGGACAGTCTAATAGCAGGCCCTCAATTGCCTGAAGAGCAGTTGCAAGGGTGACCGAGTTAAACTCTTCCTGGTAGAGGCACAGAGTGTAAAAACAAAACAAACCCTTAAAAACCCGTGGCTAGAAATTGCAACTTGAGAGGTTCAGATTGGACATTAGGGAAAAATGTCTAATCTAGGGAGATAGAACAGCACGGGAACAGGTTATCCCAAGTGAATGGTGCATGGCCGTTCTTATTCCAATAACAAACGAGACTCAGGCATGCTAACTAGTTATGCGACCCCTGAGCAGTCAGTGTCCAACTTGTTAGAGGGAAAAGCGGTGTTCAGCCACCCGAGATTGAGCAATAACAGATCTGTGATGCCCTTAGATGTCCGGGGCTGCACGCGCGCTACTCTGACTCAGTTTGTGCCTACCCTCCACCGGCAGTCACGGGTAAACCGTTGAACCCCATTCATGGTGGGGATTAGGGGTTGCAATTCTTCACTGTGAACAAGGAATTCCCAGTAAGTGTGGGTCATAAACTCATGTTGATTAAGTCCCTTCCCCCTGTATTCGGCACTGGTGAGGTGCTGGAGAGCATTGAAAGAAGGACAATGAAGCTGGTGAAGGATCTGGAGCACAAGTCTGATGGAGAGTGGCTGAGGGAGCTGGGGGTGTTTAGCTTGGAGAAAAGGAGGCTGAGGGGAGACCTGATCGCTCTCTACAATGACCTAAGAGGAGGTTGTAGCCAGCTGGGGGTCAGTCTCTTCTCCCAAGTAACGAGCACTAGGATGAGAGGAAATGGCCTCAAGTAGTGCCGAGGGAGGTTTAGTTTGGATAGTAGGAAAAATTTCTTCATGAATAGGGTTGTCAAGCACTGGAACAGACTGCCGAGGGAAGTGGTGGAGTCACCATCCCTGGAGGCATTTAAAAGGCATGTAGACATGGTGCTTAGGGACATGGTCTAGGGATTGACTTGGCCATGCTAAGGTTCACGGTTGGACTTGATGATCTTAAAGGTCCTTTCCAACCTAAATTATTCTATGATCCTACGATTCTAAGGCACTGTGGAGTTTCCATCCGTAAGGGGGTTTGAGTATTGGCTAGAAAATGCCAACCCTCAAACGAGTGACCTGCGTTGGTCTGATAGGTATTGTAACCCAAGCAGGAGCTGGGACTGGAGGTCTGCAGAGGTCCCTTCAAAGCAGCAGTCATATGATTTTGAGTGGCTTTGCCCTGATAGCCATTTTGTGTACGAACAGTATCGAACAGAGCTATTTGTCTTCAATTTTCTGCCAATAACAGACGATTTTCCAGCTTTTCCTTTGTACCCAGCAAAAGAGTTAACTTTCTTTTTGACTGTTACATTCAGATAATGACTAAAAAGTGCCTGGAGGCAACTGAACCAGAGACAGAGGACAGAAAGTGTTACCCCTGTACGCCTTGAATTACTACTTTTGAAAGTAGGCTTACTACTTTTGGAAGTCTGGTGAAAGAGGAAGAAACAGCATGTTATGTTATATTTCAAAGAATTCCATCTACCAAGTCTCAGTTTCTGTACATATGTGAAATGTTGTAAAAATTATATGGGAATGTTGACGGGAAATCCATTTGATTACTTTAATTAAAAAAACCTGCTTCCCTCTGAAGTTCTATGGTAACGAACAACTAGTTACTGTCATCTTTTGTTTCTGAGCCTTAAAGCAGAAGACTCACTCATACTGCAACAGTACTGTATAACTGCAAAAGCTCTAATATTAATTGATAAATATTTAGAGTTGAAACTTTTCTTGTATTTGAATTTGGCTTTTTTTCTTTTTAAGCAGTGATAGCCACACATCAGCTAATCCTATTTCTGAAGGCCTAAAAATTGAATTTCATATTTAAGGGCTATTGAATGACATTAACCAAATAAGATACTAACAGTGTGTGATTAGTACTACTCTCATCTTGTCCTGTTGCGAAATTAGTGTAGGTTTAGCAAAAAATTTTAAAAACCAATTTAATCAGTACTATGTGACCTCTTAAGTGAATCAGTGCCAAGGTTGTTACTCCACCCGTGGTGCTCCTCTCTTCTTCTGCAGCTCTTCATCTGTCTTCTGAACTGTATGTGATTTGTCTGACCTTCGTCAAAATGTAGTGAATACGATGTACTGGAAAGAAGTATTTGCTATATTTAAAAAGTGTCAGCGCTGATCTTTGTGAAATGTGTTGTGCCCATGGGGGAAGAGACCTACTTTGAAGTAGGCAAGAGTGAGCTTGTCTAGTTGGTGGGTTTAATTTCAGTTTACAGTGGCATTTGCTGATCTGTTTGGTGATACCGTGGTTTTTCATCTGCATTACCGTGTTAGTGGAAGGGTTAGGCACTGCCGTGCTTTCAGAATGCTTGGAATCTTGTAATTTTCAGGGGCAAACTTTCTACATTGATAGATATATAAATCTGGTGATAGCATCTTGTACCACATCAAAGACGACTGCGGCAACTCATTCTTCAACTTCAGGCTATGTTAAGTGTGTGCTGTCCTTTCCTAATAAGCGTAACCATGTTGTATCCCTGGGTCAGCTTAGGGATTTTTCTTATCTAGTGTGACCCATTTCCAGGACTTTCTGCTGCAGGTGATCTCAGTTGCCCATCTTCTGAAGAAGCTTTTTACTGAAGATGCAAATACATTGTTGTGGTCCTTGTCTGTCCCCATTTCCCTTGCATGGTATTGTTGCTCCCTGGCTGAGATGGTGCCTTGCCTACCTCAGTCCTTGCCTAAACTGATTCTTCAGGGTTGTTCAATGCTGTCTGTACAGAAATAATCTTTTTTTCCTTCTTTTTTGGGGGGGAGAGTGGGGAGGGTAGTTGCTAATAGAAAGGCAGACAGATCACAGCAGCAACTTACATAGCTTTGGAGTTATAGAGCTGCCCACTGTAAATCTGACTGAACTTGTTACTCCCTTTTAAGTGTAACTTGGACTGATCTATCCCTAAAATAAAGCCAGGAATCGCAAAGTCATTCCACAAAGAATAGAGACTGTAGTCTCATCTTAGCGATGTTCAAGTAGCTGTGCTCTTCACACAGTTTACTCAAAAGAAATTTTCAGAACATGTGTGAACTCAGTAGGAAAAGGCTGGCTTTTTGATGTAAAGTGGTACAATTTATGTAGAACGGATAAAAAGGAATATTGCGGCTTATCTGAAGGCAAATAACAAGCTTCATTCTCCAGTGACAGCAATTACTTGCCTTTGTAGTCATACAAAATAATTCTTTTGTAAGAGAAGAAATTCCACTGTGCAAGAGCAAATATTTGAAATGGAGCAAGTGATGTGTGTGGGAATTTGATATGTTCATGGAACACTGTTGTGTGCTAAAGTAAATAGATATTTTTCCTTTACAGATGGGGAGCTGAAGGTGCTGGAGATGCTGCAAATTCTGTTCTCTAAATTGCCACATGTCTTTTCTTTCCTTTGCCTTTTTTTATTGACTTCTCATTTGATATGCCTGGACTATTTATAGTCCTTACTTGCAGTGCTGTTGTTGTCATTGTTCTGATAATACAAAAGGAAACACTCTCTTAATATGTTGTGAAATAGAACATGGTTTGTAATCCTATGCGTACTTTTAAAGACAAAATGAACCACTGAATATAGTTGTCAGACACCACACTTTGACACATTTGTCTGAAACGGTGGTCCTTGGCATACTTTGGAAATAGCACTCTGGTGTACTAATCTCTGGGAAAGTCATTTTTATTATTGTTGGCTCCTGTGTTTAGCATGCAGCTCTCATCTGACATACTATACATTACAGAAAAATGCTTGTGACTCAGCTAGCAAAAATGCAATGAAGTGTCTAAATTAGGAATCTGGGTTTTGTGCCTTTTTTGTGTGTGCTTTTTTCTTATTACTGCATGCTGTCCGCTCTTATTCGTACACAAGACAGTCAATCTTCTGCAACTCTGCATAGATACTGGCAAGACCATGCTCCATCAGTTTTATTATAAGCAGCAACTCCACTTAAAAGAAAATATGGCATTTTCATACCACAAGTAGAAGGCACAAGTCCAAAAGAATAGAAGGCAAAAGTCCGTCAGACTTTAAATTATTTTAAAGTATAGATTAATTCTTTTAAAATAGCAATGCTGTTTCTATGGCCTTTTTTTCTTGCACTACATTCATTTAGCTGTCAGCCTTTACATGTACCTATAATAAGATACAATTGCAGTGTATTTTTTCATTGTAGACTGAAGCATATATGTCTTACATAGCTTCAAATTAATGTTGATTATAATGCTGATTATAAAACAATCAGAAAAATAAGATAAAATATCTGACAGAGATAATTAATAGCTGAAAGCAAGATAATGTTAGTAACTCTCCACTACAAAGCTACCAGCTTATTTTCTTACTAAAGTTATTAATAGGTAACTCTGAGAATTCCGATGATTTACTGACTGACATGTCAAACCTGACTATATATAGGGTGTTTTTTTAAAAAAAGCTAAAGATAGTAAAAGTCATGTAGTGTAGCATAAGGAGGATTTTTTTCATTTGATGTGCTTGTGGAATTAAATTTTGTAGTTAGAGATCTCATCATTGTATGTCGCAATGTTAAAATATATCCAGATTAGGTCAGTGTTTGTTTTTTGCAGCTGAATAGCCAGTATGAGCTGATTTCAGCTGCTGAATGTGAATTCCTGTGCATATTGGGCACTTGAGAATAAGGTTTCTTGAGAATAAGGTTTCTTGAGTCAATGTGAAGAGAGTTGTTGGGGCTCTGAAAGGCACAGTGCTGCTCACTGAAGGAGTCCTTTCCTTTTGGTGACTCCTCGCAGTTACGAATTCATAACCTGAAGAGGTCTTTTCAGTGTTACTGTGTGCTTTAAAAATCAAATGTAGTTGGCTTATTGCTTTCGAATTCATTTGCTGCCACATTGTAAAACATTCATTTAATTTTACGTGTGTTTAGTCTAACAATGCTGTGAAGAATTTTGAGGAATGCCCTCGATGGAGGCTCATCAGTAAATGCCTGATCTCTTACACTTCATGACTTTCCCAAGTTCCCTGAGCATGTCTCAGTTTCATTCCTGTATTGGGATAACATTCAGGTGGTTGCAGTCACATTTCTCTTACCTCCACTTGAAGTTCTGATCTGCTTTCTGAACAGCAGTTGAGACTTGGGTTTGACCTACTTTTTACCAGCAAAGTAATAATCTAAAATAAAATTACTGTACAGCTGGAGAAATAGGCATTATAATCTTATTTACTGACTCTTTGTTACTACTGTTGTTCCATTTATCACTTTTGGGTTGTTGTTATTATATAGATTTTTCAAGGAGAAATTCCTTGCAAGATGAAGAAAAGCAAATGAAGCAGAAGTGTCTTTATCTGTGCATACTATACAAACAGTTTAGGAAAAGGAGAAGAAATTAATATTAATGCATCTGTTTTCTGTCTTTACTACAGGTGTGCAGGATCCTCAGCATGAGAAGATAATTACTGTGACTACTAATGGAAGTATTCACAGCCCCAAGTTTCCACACACATACCCACGCAATACTGTACTAGTGTGGAGATTAGTAGCTGTAGATGAAAATGTATGGATACAGCTTACTTTTGATGAAAGATTTGGGCTTGAGGACCCTGAAGATGACA
Organism: Cariama cristata; assembly: GCF_000690535.1. Classification (NCBI taxonomy): domain Eukaryota; kingdom Metazoa; phylum Chordata; class Aves; order Cariamiformes; family Cariamidae; genus Cariama; species Cariama cristata. The sequence goes on along the minus strand of NW_009614605.1, from coordinate 10,678 downwards.
TTTGCAAGTAAGTTACTTTTCCATTAACCTGGAAGAATCTGAAGGGAAGTGTGGGGAGTGGAACAAAAATGTTGCTTGAGTTTTGCAAAAATGTGACACCTGCATGTCAATGTGTTTATAAAATGCATCTTTTAAGGTATTAGTTCATGATTTCCTTTTGCAGTGCTAGAGAAGGATTTCATGCTGCAAAGCTTTGAGGTTCCCCCCATTTTTCCTTCTGTATTCAGTATCTGGGCCACAGATATATTATGATACGAAAATGTGAAATATTTAATCTCTCTCTCAAATAAAACTTTTGACGTCTGGGAAAATATCCTTGACAGAATGTTAGAGGAATGAATGTCTGATTTTTACAGAGAAAATTTGGATATGCAAGTTACCTGAAGTGGAATTCAGGTCACGACACAAAGTACAACATCCCTGTTCAAAAAAAACCCCACCTGCCGCACAATATTTTCATGGCCTTTAATGGTCAAGTTCTCAGTTTTCTGTGAAAAACAGCACTTACAGTATTGCATTAATTGATGTTTCAATGGTATTGTTTTTTTCCTGACTTCAATAAGTATTCTGCCTGCTCAGTCACTGGCACAGGTTTCTGTAGGAGCTGTGGAATCTGTTTCCTTCCTATGATTCACAGCTGAAGGCGTCATAGCTTGGGAGAGAGAGAACCGTGACGTTACAGGCATCAGGATGGATATAGCTCCAAACCAAGGCATCTGATTGATCATATTTTGGATATTTTGTGAGGCAGTAGGGGCTGACATTATATATGCTTCCTATGGGTGGAAGGGGAGAGATCCTAAACTCTTGTATGCTGTAGCTATCTGCCATCACAGCAACACATCGTAAAAAACCCCAGTGCGTGAATAGTGGTATGTTGCCTGAACTCTTTTCAGTAAATTAAGTGACAGATAAAATATGTCATTTGAATGGCATATCCTCCTTTGGTGTGTTCCTGGAGAGGTACTTCACAGAAGATTTTTCTTTAAAAGTAGTTTTTTGTTTTGTTTTGTTTTTCTTTTTGGCGTTTTATTTTTGAGTATCTTGTATACAAATTTGATTTGATTCTTGCTTTCAGTTTTTCTAATTAACTGATACTTGGTTGTTTTTGTATCTTGTATCAACTTTTGATAACAAATTTGAATTTCTTAGAGGTTACTTTTGCACTTAATTAATTAAATCCTTAATTTGGGAGCTGAGGTTCATACCAGATGGGCAGATATCTTTCATAATTCTGAAGGGACTAATTGTCAAGGCCATGTCAAAGATAATTAAAATACTAAGTGCTATAAACATATGTTTGCTCAGATGAATGCACTCCCTCTGTACAATAGTTCTTTCCTCTAAATGAAAACTTAGCTTGCTTTTTCTTTTCTTTGCACATGGCAGAGTGAAGTGGCAAGTGAAAGAAAATCCAGGTAGGGTGACTCATTCGTCCACTTGCAAAGAAAAAGTAAGATAAGTTAAAATATTTTTAATATTATAACTAGAATAGTATTTTAATGGGAGTACATTTGTTTTAAGTAAACAATGTGCTGAATACAAAAGTACTGGTCAAACTAAGAAATAGTAATAAGTCACTCATAATCTTCACTCAGTCATAATCTTATCGTGCTCATATTTGTGCAGGGATACCAGGAAGTTGTATGAATGCAATTCCTGATACGTGCACTTTTGAGGACATATTGGGCTTTTTGGCTTGGAAGATATGACTCTCTGAAAGAGAGAGTTATATTGTTGTTTTTAACCAAAAGAAAAAACATAGCTAGCGTTCCTGTGATATTTAAATTCAGTAACAAACTCAGTAAAGGAAGAGAAAGTGTACCTTGTTTGATGTGAAGGAAGTATAAATAATCGACAAGTTGATGAAATATATAAAACACAGAGAGTTTAAGTACGTAAAACAGTTCTACACAGGCCAAATAAGTTACCAGTTATCAGAGTAATATCTTTATAAGTAATGTCTTGTGTTTCTTATCTCTTTTAGTTTCTAATAAAATGATTTAATCTTTTTTCCAGTACCTTCTGTAGAAAAATTAAGGGGTTTTATTGAGTGCATCCCATACTATTTATTACTCCACTGTGTTTCTGCCATCTTGAAACACACATATCAGTATTGTTGCTGTAAAGTACTTGACAGTTTCTCCAAAGGCAAGTTTATATAACAAAGGACAGGATAAAATATGACATGAAATTTAATGTATTATACCTGTATACCTTAGAGTGACCTGATCCTTTAGTTCCAACCTGTGACTCAAACTAGGTAAAAACCGCAGTCCGGTAACATTAGACTTACTAAGCAACAGGGTACAGTTTGTAGCAGGATATCTTTCTCTCCCTTGTATAGTGTATAAAAGGATGAATTACCTGCAGTGGTCATTGTCACAGTTTTCAGTTCCTCTACCTGCTTCTTAAGCTGCGGGTTCTGTGCAATGCCAGAGTTTTCTCCATCACCGCTGTAGGCTGTAACGCCCTGTAGTGTCAGCTCACTGGGCCAATGAGAGTATACACTGGAGTACATTAGTTTAAGATAATTAGCAGCTTTTAAATCTCATACTAATTTAAATATTGCTCACACATTGGGAAAAAACAAAACAAAAACATATCCAACTATATAAGACTTTTTTGCTTAACATAGTTCTATAACAGGAAAACAAAGGTAGTGGTGAATAAGAAATGTCCTAGATGTATCCTGAAGCTATGGCAAGTTTTTACCTGTATCTGACTGACCTGACCTCCACACTTGGATTTCTCCAAAGTTGGTTCTGACATTTTAAGCTATTCTGTGAGGGCTTTTCATCTAGAAAGAGTATCACATTTTACAGATACATTGAAAGTACCGATCTGGTCTCCGCTTCAAATACTTTCCTGAATCTGAACTGGAGTGATCCTGCATGGCTTTTTTTCCACTCCATGTTTACCTGCAATTCAACTTATAGGATTTACTAAGGTAGAGCAGCAGTCCTGGTTAACTGGAGAAGTTCCAGCAGACTGGAAGCTAGCAAATGCAACGCCCATCTACAAGAAGGGTCGGAAGGACGATCCAGGGAGCTACAGGCCTGTCAGCCTGACCTTGGTTCCAGGCAAGGTTATGGAACAGGTCATCTTGAGTGCCATCACACAGCACATGCAGCAAAATCAGGGGATCCGGGCCAGCCAACGTGGATTTATGAAAGGAAGATCATGCTTGACCAATCTGCTTTCCTTTTATGACAAGGTGACCCTCTTGGTAGATGAGGGAAAGGCTGTGGATGTTGTCTACCTAGACTTTAGTAAGGTCTCCCACAGCATCCTCCTAAATTTATTGGCTGCTTGTGGTTTAGATAGGTAGACTCTCTGATGGGTAAAAAACTGGCTGGATGGCTGGGCCCAGAGAGTTGTGGTCAATGGAGCTAAATCCAATTGGCAGCCGGTCACTAGTGGTGTTCCCCAGGGCTCAGTTTTGGGGCTGGTGCTGTTTAACATATTTATTGATGATCTGGATGAAGGGGTTGAGGGCACAGT
>NW_009614605.1:362-6560 GCF_000690535.1 Cariama cristata | reverse complement strand
CCCCCCTGTACTCGGCACTGGTGAGGCCGCACCTTGAATACTGTGTGCAGTTTTGGGCCCCTCACTACAAGAAAGACCTTGAGGTGCTGGAGCGAGTCCAGAGAAGGGCAGCGAAGGTGGTGAGGGGTCTGGAGGGTAAGTCTTATGGCGAGCAGCTGAGGGAGCTGAGGGTGTTTAGCCTGGAGAAGAGGAGGCTGAGAGGAGACCTGATCACCCTCTACAACGACCTGAAAGGAGGTTGTGGCGCGGTGGGGGTTGGTGTCTTCTCACAGGCAACCAGTGACAGGACAAGAGGACATAGTCTGAAATTGCACCAGGGGAAGTTCAGGCTAGAAATGAGGAGGCATTTCATCACAGAAAGGGTCGTTAGGCATTGGAATGGGCTGCTCAGGGAGGTGGTGGAGTCACCATCCCTGGAGGTGTTTAAGAAAAGCCTGGGCATGGCACTTAGTGCCGTGGTCTAGTTGACGTGGTGGTGTTAGGGCAAAGGTTGGACTCGATGATCCCAGAGGTGTCTTCCAACCTCAATGGTTCTGTGATTTAAGTTACAGCAAATTCTATGTTTACGAGCAACCATCCTGACCCAGCCTTACCTGGGACATCATTAACACGTATCGTCCTAATTGTTGTGCTAATTTGCAGCAGTCTTAAGTGTGATTGTGTTCTATATGTTTTTGAAACAAAGTTTAAATTACAGTTTTTGTAGAGTAAACTTCTGGTCTTTTGCCTGTATTTCTCCAGGTGAATTTTGTCCTGGTTTTACAATTGTGATGTGCTTGAAATTTATGCAGTTCATCTCTGCATTGCTTAAAATACAGCCAGTGATTTTTTTTTAATAATAGTTCTACTTCATCTGCACTGCATCCTTTGTATGGGCAAAGTGTTAAGAATCCCACTGTGTTCTTTCCAAACTGAAAACAAACTCCAATTTATATGGAAACTAGATCCATGCGTGTGTCTCAGAAGAGGTTTAGGTTATTTGGTTGATAATATGGGTATATAAATCTCTGCAATATTGCAGTAATTTCAGTCTTGTACACTTTGTTTGATTTTAGTGTGACTTGTGAAAGAAAAAAGTTATGAACAAAGAAATCCCCCAGCAAACCATACAAACAAACAAGCAAGAAGGATGCAATCTCGTGGCTCTTTTGCGCAGCACTCTTCAGAGGATAGAACTGGCAGTGAATTTTCCTTACGTAAGGGAATTTCTAGCTAACAGAGGCATACTGGATTTACATTCTGTATGCCCACACCTTGTGATGAAGGAAAGAAGCCGCTTAGCTTCTGTTAATATAATAGCTGATATGACAGGTCATTATTTTCATGATGCTAGCCCCTCAATGCTGTTTTAATCATGAGCCCATTAGACTTCTGTGCCTGACAGCTCCTATCATCAGGGAGAGGCCATAACTCTTTTTGACCAGAGGGACTGATTTTTGCTCAATTGTTGCTTGTTGTCCAAATTTGTTGCTTTCTGTCTCTGAGAACATGCAGTGATAGCAGCTTTGTGATAAATTCCTCCATGACAGGAAGACAGAGATTTAACTTGCTTTCAGTAAGAACATGGATGCTACAGTTGCCTTTAAAAGGCAGTCTGATGTTGTGAGTAGCTTGTATCTTGGAGCATTACAACGCAAGGCTGCAATAGGAAAAGAAGAAAAAAAATAATCTTTCTTACATCAGTAACGTGTCAAACTCGCTCTCTCCCTGTGCGCAGAATAGCTCTAGTTGTTCATCTTGATGGTGGTTGCAGCTGTTCTTTCTAATCATCAGATGATTGCAGTCTGTTTGACTTTTATTATACATAATAAAACACAGAAATGTGTCACAAATCCAAAGTGCAATTACTGTGGATAAGATGATAAGGATAAAATACGTGAGTAAAAGAATGTGGACCCAACCAACAGTTTAATAATAGATGCCATTTGACCATCATCTTCATATTAGGATAGCTATACTCATTTTCAACTCTCTTCAGTCCTCTAATAATTTAAAGTATGAACTATAGTCTGGTTTGTGTGGGGTTTTTGTTTTTTTTTTTTTTTTTTGGGGGGGGGCTGCGCTTTTAGCAGCTGCATCTGTGAATCTGTTCATGTAGTTGTATAAATGAAGCATTTATCTATAATGTTTTGAAAGAATTCCCAAAGCTTGTCTTGTTAATATGTGTACTATGTAGAACTTTTGCCTGAAGAAAATTAGTTAGGCTGAAGGCAGCTGTCAGTGCTAACATGGGGTAAAATCTGTGTGAGTAGTACTCTGACTTTATTTTTCCTCTTCACATCAAATTAAATACTTAATACCAGGAATGTTCTTCCTCTGAAGGTTCTTAGGATGATGCTTTAAGAAACACAGCCACATGCATTAAATTCACTACCTCCCTTTTCCGTAATGTTTCTGTAAGCTACTGACCTTCACTTTGGATCTGTTGTGACTGAACTGTGCCCAAGCTATTGTCTTCCATTCAGGGAACATCAAGGTTCTGTGGTAGAAACCATAATCCAACCAGCTTCAACAGTCATAGGTGTTCCTAATGTATGTATTAGGAAATTGTTGACAGGGGTTAAAAAATTAGAAGATACGGCTCAGTCTGACAAGACTGAAACAAGTGTATTAAGAGAAGACATACAGATACTGTCTTTAGTCAGTGGCTATGAAGAAGGAAAATATTTCCTTAGCTGTCTTTTTTGTTTGTTTGTTTTTTTACATAAATTATGTCAAATGCATGCTATGCAGTAATAAGTTATTGTCAACACAATAAAAAGGCTAAACATTTTGTTAAGTAATTTTCTGAAGAGATCTTTCTGTGTAATATAAGACACAGTGAGTAACTTACACCACGTGGAGCGTCCTTTCTTGTAATTACTACAAATTGTACAACTAACCTGTGGAGTAAAATATGGATGTGTAACTGCAACTCCTAAGTGCTTCAGTAAAAAAGAGGACAGATATTTTGCTTCTGTTTGGCCCCTTGTCATGGAAGGCCCTTACAGCATCAACAGAGCACATGCATGGAAAAATAATGGCAGCATCTTTTTCTTCTAGAAAAATGAAATTCCACCCCACACCTCTTTTTTTTTTTTTTTTTTTTTTCCCCTTGACTACATTATAGAGGCATTATTGATGTATGTGTGAAGAACATACTAGTAGCAAGCATAGATTCAGGGAAAAAATATAACTCTTCACATAAAGTAAGTATTAATTCTGGGGCTTTTTAGGGCGATGAGTTCCTTATTAAGGTCTAGTTTCCAAGATAGTTATTTTCTGGACAACTGATGTCCTTACTGTCAGACAGTCTTAAATACTTCTCATGGACTGTGATTACAGAGGGTGAAGTTATCTCTTGGGTAAGTACAAAATTCAAGTTGGCTTTGAATAACTGGACAAAGACCTTTAAATGAGCTCTGTATTTAAAGAGGAACTGATGCGGGCAATGTTCATGGTGACTGATGCCGCTAAGTAGCCGGGCTGCTGGGATTCGTGCTGCTTCCCCTTCTGTCTCCTCCTTTGAAGATGCAGAGCTTGCTGCTGCCATATCTATTTGAAAATTCAGAAACCAGTGGGGAGTCCCCCCAAATTTCTAAGGCTTCAAATTAGAAAAAAACCAGTCACTACCAAAACTCACAGTCTCTGAGAAGAGAGATGAATGTTATAGTGAAGACCAGTCCTTAAAGCTCTTTTTTTACAGCTATTGCCTTAGAATTTCAGTGTGTTCAGTTTTAACCACTTGTTTTTTATGAGATGCTGCACATACAGGTGGGCTGGGCTCTGTTGAGGTGACTCTGCATATACCAGTGATACTTAAATGTCTCTTTCATCATTGGCTATAACTTCTTCAGCAAAAGTGAAATCATAGTAAAGTTAAAATTTATTATAGCTCTGTGCTACGAGTCAGATCCATTTGGATAGGATTGATTCCATTAATACGTGGAATTATAAAAAGCATAGGGACTCTCATTCCTCAATACATAATTTATTTTTACTTTTTTTTTTCCCAACACATAAATTACTTGTTAATCACTTTTATTCAAAGTCTGAAAGGGAGTCATATAATTTAAATGTCTGGGGTGAGTTCTAGCATTCAAGGGCCTTAGATTAATTGAAATACTGATAGGAAAGAATTATTATGAAATAGCTAATTTAAGCTGAAGTCCTTGTTACCAAGATTGATGTTTTACTGGTGGCAGGAAGGTGGCATTTTTAGGAGCAGGGTGTGCTCCTAAAATGCCATAAAACTTGTGTTAAGGCAGCTGCTGGAGTAATTTCTTCTGGTGTTTCTGGGGTTGGTTTTTTTGGTGTTTGGATTTTTTAGTTGCTCTATCCATTTGCAAGACAACTGAATAGTGATACCAGTTCAAGACAGTTTTAAAAGCCGAATGGATTTCAATGGAGGATGAGAGTGGGGGGTGGGGATCAAAGTTTTTTAAAGATTCAATTAATTTAGGACTGGAGTCCTTTGGTTCTCTAAAAATTGTTCTTTTACATCTAAAGAAAAAAGTTTAATACTACAAAGGTTATTTCTTTCATGTGAGTTCAGTTGTAACAATATTATTTCAACTTAATGAATGCAGAATGAGTGCAATAGACTTAATGAGTGCAATAGACTCGTACATTCTGCTTTCTTATGTTTTGAAGGAAAAAATGAGTGGGTTTTCACATCAAAAGAAGTATCTGGATCAGTTTCTTTTCTATTCTGATTTCATTTAACAGAATTGTAGTTCCTTGTATTTTTTTATTATTATTATTATTTTATTTTTAAAAGAAAGTTCTTTCTTTTGGGTTTTCCATGATTCCAGAAAAAATTGACTCTTTGATTACCAAATGATTCAAACACTAACTCATCTTTCAGCTGGTCCCATTCTGCTGGTTTACCTACTGTCCATGGTTCATACAATGGCAGAGGTGTGTACTATATCCCGAAATATATGCATGCCTTTGTGTTCTCTAGTGCTTATTAAAAGTTGTGTAATACCATTCTCATGATAACAGCTTTGTAAATGTGACAAAGCAGATATCACAGGCAGTGAAAAAAAGATTAAAAAATCAGAAAAACAAAACTCAGTATGGTTATAACTGAGACTACTCTGTAACACACATTTCTTAAGCTTCCAGAAGAGTAAACTCAGTTATGCAGAAAGGGTTTATAGCTGCAAAATTGTACTGGCTGAGCAAATCAGAGTGCAACATAAGAAAGGGAAAGAAAAGAGATGCTTCTCTGAGCAGAACAGGAGGACAGCATGGCCTACATGATGTGATCAGAAGTACATGCTGCAGAAACTCAGGGGCTACCGCTGCATTCTTTCCCACCCACTTTTCCCTCCTTTACAGTAAATCCAGCATTCATTTTTGGTATCCACTGTTGCTAGAGGACACTATAATGGAGATTATTTGGCAAGTAATTTAAAATCTGTTTTCGCAGCCCAGGTGAATGTTAGAAGAGTGATTGCTGATGAGTGGGCAGTTGACATAATCCCTTACTCCTCTTTCACACCAGAGGCTACGCTCATTGACTTGAAAAACATTTTAGGCTCCTTAAAATTCCTTCCTGGTCCTCTCAATCTCAAGCAAGCTGTTTGAATAAAGTAAACTGTGTGCACAGTATCAAAATATTTTTGTAAACGGTCCTAATCCTAATTTATTACTTCTAAAATTGTTTTGTGTTACTGTAGTTGGCTGTGTTTCTCATGGTGCAGACTGAAGTGTTTTTTTCTTTGAAAATTAGTGTGGCATTGCTGGGTCTTGCTTCTGTCTAGAGTACTCTGGGAGTAGTTGTTATTGATGGGAGTTCCCCTGCTCCTGCCCCACTACTTATTAAAAGGTAGAAGTAAATGTCTACTATAAGAAGGCACAAAACCACACTGTGAGCCATCCCCACTTGAGCTCAGGGATGTAGACAGACCCTGTAGCTACCTGCAGTTTCTGGTGTGGTTCTCTCAAGTCCTGTTGTATTTCAAATACAGGTTTTTGTTGATTTATATTTTGATTTTTGCTCTATCCATTTGTAAGTCAACTGTATTTCTCTTGATGAAATACAAGCTGCAAAGGCAGGCCCAGCAACACAACCTAAAGTTACCCTGTGTAGCATCTAAATATTCCAGTTTATACATAGCATGCACTCCCTCCCTCATGTTTTCTGGTTACTGAAAGTCTAAGTACAGTTAAGCCCATAGGCTCACCATCAGGTTTATAAGCAGCTTTCTC
>NW_009614605.1:0-331 GCF_000690535.1 Cariama cristata | reverse complement strand
TAATCATCAGGAATAGCAGACATAACAACTGTCCTATTCCTGGACAGACAGTTGTGTTTCTTCACCTGTTATGCAGCTTTTCTTTTTTCTCTTCCTCCCCTTGTCCTCTTCCTTTCCTCTCTCCCTCTGACTAGATGCTGTGGTCACTTCTTTATATGTATATCATCAACATTTTAACAAAGTATGGGGCTCACATGAAATTGTAGTTAGACAGCATTACCAGCAAATATTGTCAGTCAGACAAATCAGTAACAGTCCTGTCTTGCACTTGATGCTGCTCCCATCTGGACGTGGGGGTTGAAGGCACCCTCAGTAAGTTTGCAGATGACAT
>NW_009614604.1:0-13452 GCF_000690535.1 Cariama cristata | reverse complement strand
TGTCTGTAGTTACAAGCGTGTATATCTCTACTGTAGGATTGTGTGCTACATCTTCTACCATACGTCTGCAGCATTATTTCCTGGTTTGCATTTTAAATTTCATCTTTCCCCAAATGGTACAGTTGGGTGAGATTCAATACACTGAATTTAAGCATCTAAATATTGGCTGTACGAGTCTAAAATATTGATTGCACGCTTCCTTTTTAATCAATAGAAGGAAACACACACCTTCACAGGGTAATTCCCACCATCTGAGACAGGCCCAAAAAAGGTATCCGCTTACGTCCCTTAACTGAGGGGTCTAAGGCAGCTGGGTAAGATTTATACAAGTAACTTTTACACATTTAAGGTTGGATGAGCTTAATTTCACCCAACAGCTGCAACCCCAATCATTTCTGCACATGCTTAACTTTGAGCATCTAAATTTTCCCATCACACTTAGCTCCATGCAAACGGAGCATTTACATTATGAACACAGCGTAACTTCCATTTCTCTCACTTAAAATTTATGTCTGCGTCAACAGTTGTTAATTCTGAAAAGTACATACCCTTTCGTGAGGTCTGAACACAACCATGTAAGAGCATCTATCAGTGTCCTTCAAAGGATAGCTTTCCACAGTGCTAATTGCTAAACCGAGCTTGCAACTGAAAAATGTTTCAAGTACATGAGAATAACCACTTCATGCTTAGAAAATTAATGGATGTGTGTCTCTTTTTCTGATTGCTCTGCGTAGAACCGTATTTGACTTGAGTACAGATACGAAAAATGTTCCATATTCAAAAAAGTAATTCTAAAAGCTTGGAAATGCAGCACTCTAATGGCAGTACTTGCAATATTGCAACAATTATATATATATATATATACATATATAGGCAACCGTAGGCTGGCCTGCCGTGCTTGCACAGCCAAGGAATGGTGGCAAGGGAAGCCTACGGCTCAGTGGTGCTTGTTACAGCAGGTATCCATCCAGAGCACAGCCAGCCCCCGGCTACAGCGGGACACAGCAGCTGGGACTCCGTACGCAAAGCACAAGTACTCAGCACCGCACAGCCCAGACAACTCTGTTGAGCGAGCAGGAACGCGAGGAAGAGCCCGGCCCTGCACTGTGTGCGCTAACAATGGGAATGGGGTAGTGAGAAGAGGGAGTCGGGCAAGACTTTCACACAAAACTTAACAGGTTTGAAATCCCGTAATTAGTGTGCGTTTGTATAAGTCATTTCCCCAGTCACTTCCAAGCTGTTCAACTAATTGGAATACTGGTGTAAAAAATATGCCTTTTTGCTGTTTGTGTCTCTTCCAGTGAAAAGTAATCCTGTGCTGGTGACAGTGCGGTCACTCTTATTGGAACTGACAATGATTTCAAAGTATGAAGTGACTTCACTGTACTTCTGTTAATTAAATGTTTTGATGTTTCAGGTGACCTTTTCTCATTTTTGATGTTATGTGAACATGAACAAAGACAAAACTAAGGAGAGTGTCTCGAATGCAGAAATATTGTACTGAAAAGAGAAAAAGATAGGAAGAATATCAAGTACGTAATTTACAGAATATAAGCACATAAGCCTATCTTTGGAATACTGCTTGTATTTGTGCATTATGAAAGCTGTAGAAATGTTTTTTCACAGATCTCACAGAAGGGTATTATTATAATCACATTTTTTTTTCACAACCTGCATGTGCCATACTTTTACAAAAGTATTGAGGTTTTTTTCTCTGTTGTTATCTAGATAGTGTTCTAAAGTAACCAAACTCAAAGCTTATAGACATACACTGTGCTTACAGATACCTTCCTTTGTATAAGAAAGACTTATTTTTTTAAAGAAAGAAAGGTGATAAAACTGTTCTGTGACTAATTTGTGATCTCAAGTCCCAAGCCTTACACCTGCAGGTCTTAAAATGCAGGGGATTCATGTGGGCAAACAACTTTATCTGGAAGATCAATTATTGCTAACCATCATTAATCATAAAATCACACATCGGACTCAAAACCCTCTCATGAAATCAGCTTGTAATCACTAGGTTTACCTATTCATTTATTATTAACAAAAGGCCTTATTTACTTACCTTTTGAATTCTCAATGTTGATCATGCATTCAAACCACATTTGCAACCTGAAATTCTCTGACCCATAACTGATACTTCCGCTTCCAGTATCTATTTTGATGAGCTAGTGTGATTGGGATAGGTTCAGTCAGAGAACATTTTTCCCCAAGAAAGAAAACCAACAGACTTTTTGTTCAACAGATGTACAGTGGTTATTCCCTCTCCTTACCTATAGGTATCAGAACTTTTCTCAGCAAGTATAATGTCTTAGCTATAGATCTATTTCAAAATGCTATAAGCCTGTCGAACACACTAAAACATCTGACTATAGTCAGTAGTATATTTACAGATTGTGAGACAACCCTTTAGTACCCAAATATCTTGTACTGGCCACCTTACAACTGCTGCAAGAAATAACATATCTGGTAAAAACAAAAAAATTACATGGGGTTCTTTATTTGTACTCATGCCATTTTGTTAACATCAGTTTGCAGATGATATTTTTCTGTACAGTAATCTACATAAGTAGATAGCAAGGTAAAACAAATATATGCCTGAAATGAGACATATTAGAGTGTTTCAATAATATAGATTCCTTCGGAAAAAAATATAAAAGGAGATATTATCAAAAGCAAGAAGTATTGAATTCTGTCCTTTCAACGTCAGCAGACATGCATTTAGACTGCAAAGCTCAGCTCTGCAGTTGGGCAATGCTAAACAGGAGAGGATGACAAGCAATACTTGCATGTGGTTTACATACCCAGAGGTCAACATGATGAAGGTCTTTCCTGTAAGTCTTTAAAAGTCTCTGTAAAACTACAAATGGTGGGGCAGTTCTTCAGCTGAAGCAACCTACCATAGCAACAATTAAGTCAATGGTGTTTACACGTATCCATACTAGCAAAAAAATTGGCTGTGTATGCAAAATGTAATACTTTGTTAAAAAGACTCTGTGCCAGTAAAGGAAATATTTAAGTGCCCCCTTTTCAAAGTTTAATCTGCAATAAGAAATCTATTTGCTTTTTAAAAAACATTCAGAATTGAAATAGCATTTTCTCCTGATTAATACCTTTGTCAAACAGTGTTATGTTAATTTTCTTTTTTCTTGACTGACTTCTGACAGCTGAAGTCAGTAAAAGGACCTATACATTTTTTTGCTATCAAAAAGGCTGCTGAAGCTAATATTCAAGAAAGTTTCATGAAAGCTTGATTGTCAGGACACAATACTTGTCCTGTTCTGACCAGTTACCAGAGATGCTAGTTGCCCAGCTGAATGTGTTACATTTTTGTTTGTTTGTGCTTAATTTCAAAATAATCCAAAGACACAAAAGGTATTTTTGCTCTCATGAAGTACTTGTGCAAAAATTCTGCAAAGGAACTGCAACAGTTGGGAAAGGATCACATAAAGTTGACTGTTGGCAGCAAACAGAGCATCTCAGATTAGAGAAAATTCTGCTGGCCTGGCTTTCGCACATTGCACACAACTCTGGCCTTCACTGTGCTGCTACCCACTGTTTTTTTTTTAATGATGCTTTAAAGCCAAATGACTAGAAGTAATGAACCACGTTAGCCATTTTCTACTAGGGTCTTTCTTTTAATCTTTACAACAGAAAATATCAGCATGAATATTGACCTGCCATTTCAGTTTAGAACCCGCTTTCTTGCTTGCTTTTCGCTTATTTAAAACAATATTTAAACCAGACTTGAACAAGTACTGTTTAGTCACATCAGCATTCAAACCCTGAATTGCACTGAGCTGCACAATGCCAGCATGCCACTGCTTGTTATTTTTGGCAGCTTTCTGTATATGCTGCACTGCTATGTGACAAACTGTTGAAAGAGTCTGTTGGGGGGTGGAATTTTCTAAAAAAAATTCAGTATTGCCCAAGAGACTAAGACTTCAGGGCAACCATGCAATAGTGCAAACATATTTGACTAATAGTCTGTACCATCTGGTTGCTCGATATTCCGGTTTAAATTATAGACGTAAATTCACCCATGTAATTCTCAGTAAAGTCAGTGAATACTAAACTCATGCAACAAAAACAAAATCCATACTGTCTTTCTATAATGAGAAATTGAACTGCGACCTTTACTGCTCAAATACAGCAGCTCCAGTAGCAGAAATAAAAAGGTGATTCCCTCCTTTCCATGCAAGTATTGACTTTTGTCAAATTAAAGTAAATTTTACAGAAAGAATGTAATTTTTTTAAAATGCTTCTTAATTATCAGAAGTTACTCCTACAGTTTCTTCATAACATCAAAGAGTCAGAAAATCTGCAAGTCCAAGGCACATAACCAGGTGATTTTTTTTTTTTTTTCAGTTGAGATACAACAGAGCTGCTCTAGACTTCTTTTGAAAGACTCAACATCTTCTGCTATATAAACCTTGGTAGTGAACATCTCATTGCAGGGATCTGGGCTGAAAGGAGCTCTTCATTCTCAGTATACTAGGTTTTCCGCTCAATCAGCTCAATTCATGAAAGGTTTTCTCATCTTTTATTCAAAAAGTAGTTGAAATCTCTAAAGCAAACTCTGTTCTCTCAAATTCCCACCTTCATGCTGGCACTGGCCTTTGATGATGATCAGTACCTTTGAGAAGGCAAGTGAGAGGTCAGGAGCTTTCAGCACGTGGTGGAGACTTTATAAAAGAGGAGATTGTCTTCTCGGGGAAAATCCAACTATCCCTGAGTAGAAGTCAACACAAGGCAAAAATAACTATAGAAGAATTTCATTTGCCGCTTACTGAAGGGCAGGTCTTTAAAAGATTGTCACTTCTGAATGCCAGAATTAAGCAGGTGCAATATAGAAAACGCTCAAAGGTTTCTAAGCTGAAATTAAACCAAAGTTCACACAGTCGTTTTCCAGCTGATGGCTTGATAAGAGAAGTATATTGTAAAGCCCAAGTGCTGAGAATCAGATTTAGAGAGTAAATATTTCTTCTTTTTCCTCTTAAAAGTTGAATTAAGGAAACTGTCCTCCTATAATTTGGGGAGTGACAGATAGAAAGAAGAGTTTCAGCAATTCATGTTGCAATAAATTTCCATCTCACTTGTATTTTACCAAGTGAGGTTACTACAGAGAATATGTAGTGTAGAATAAGCCGTCGTACCATCAAGGAAGAGGTGGCCAGATGCCAGAGAACAAACACAGCTTTCCATCTCTTTAATTACAAAACTAGTGTTTCAGGGATATTAAAATGCAACTTTTAAAGGTTATTGTCTGTCCACAGTACAGGAAAATCAATATGCCAAGCTCAAAAAAAATCTGATAGAAAAACCAAGATGCACACATGTAGGTCTCGCTCTCTTACACATGCATAAGCATGCACAAAATTGCTATTGGAGAAAGGAGAATGGCAAACAACATTCAGTGACCCAGAAACAGCAATGCTTTTCTTTCTACTTTTGCATTTCTTTTTTTCTTGGGATATGACGTCATTCTGTATAAACAGTATATAAAAAATGCTATTCCTTTAATCTGTGCGGCATTTATAAGACTTCAATGTGAGCTTTTCACTAAGAGCTTAGACAAATATTTAAATTGCTACATAAATGACTCGGGCTACAAGGCAAGCCCAGGCTACTCTAAAAATAAATGTTCATGGACAATAAGCCCATCCAACCAAAAGAGAATTTTAAAAAGCCATGGAATATATTATGTCTCACAGAATAGTACAGAGATATCTGGATGAATGGCTATGATTTTCTCTTTTTCATAGGGATTTTATGACAGAAAACCATTTCCAGAACACTAAAGAATGAAGCAATTGTCTAAAAGTGACCTGAACTCTCGTAATGGAGTTGAAATCTTAATTGTTACCTAATTCTAATATTTTTCTTCCTCCTTTGCAGCAGTGATACATGTATGCATATCTTACTGCTCTCCGCGAGGGAACATGGCAAAGTTCCACTACTGAAATGAGGACGGTTTTGCATTTCACCTTAATCAGATCAAATTAGGGCAGGTGGCAACCCTGCAGGCAACATAATTATAAAAAATGCCTGTGTTCGATACAAACTGTCCTTCCAGTCTTGAGGTCTAATAGGACATCATAGTACAATCTTTTTACATTTTACTGGCAGCTCAGAACACAGAAGCCCACGGGGGGGACTACATACCGCTCTCATTTTTTGTTTGTGCAAATCCAGACAAATAATACATATGTTCTTCAATATTTACTCTAACATAAGGGGCAGAGTATTCCTGGGAGTGCAAAAGCTGGTGTGGGATGAAAACTAAAGTTAAATACAGAAGAAAAAGAAATTAAGTCACTCTCTAGTCAAGTCTAATTCTAATAACATTGTGCGAGACAGGCTAATCCTGCATTACAAACAGTGATTCGTGTTTCTATTATAAAAAAACCTGACAGGCAGGCACAAATACAAGAGATCATGCTGTCTGTTCATCTAACAGAAAAGAATTGGAACGACCCAAGAGGTTCCCCAAAGATAGAGAGTTAAGGATTTTTCTGATTTTATATTGATATACTGGCCCTATTCTTGAACAGACCACTTGTGATGAATAGCTGGCGAAACACATTTGAAATAAGCTAAAAATTTAATGCAAAATTCTACTCTACATTAAAGGGATAATACAGCCAGGTTCATTTAGAATATTACTCCTCTGAAGACACCCCAAGCACTACAATAACAAATGTTATATCAAAGATGCACTCAGCAACAAATGCAATATGAGTCTCTGCGAGGCGATTTTTCAGTATGTCAGAATTATAATATCACTCCATGGAAACAAATTAAGCAGCACAAGCTCGGCTGTTGGGATCACTTTATTAGCAATACAGCGATTTCTCATAAAGAATGCTTTGCTTTGGATCTGTCAATGAACATCAAAGATGGCCTATCCGTTTTTATGGCGCATGACTTATTATTTGCCTATGAAATAAACAAAACACTTTAACATCCGGCTCTCTTTCTGCAGCACTTCAAAAAAATGTCGAGAATAACAAAAAAATTCCTGATCATTTTTACTGTACAGCTGAAGTCCAGTCCAGTGTGGATTTTTTTAATCAACAGGGATAAAGATTTTAATCAGGAGGGATAAAACTGGTACACCAGTACCAGTGAAGCAATACTGAACAATTTCTACCTGGTGGAGGAATATCTATTTTTAAATACCCACAGATTTCTGCAAAATACTGAAAAATACTCCGCTCTGGCTAGCGGTCATGCTGATACAAGAATCAACTTAATTTTGTCCCTTGTGCATAAAAGAGAAAACACAGCCCTTGGTAGGTGGATAGGCCCTTCCAATGGGTCAGAGAAGGATGCTGTGCTTCCACTGTGCTCATAAATTCCCAAGGCTGTTGCAATTTACCCCACGCTCAGTGGCTGCACTGGACGAGGAAGCGGGGGGACATGGATATGCTTTACCATCTACAGGGCAGGAGAGAACCCCCACAGCTCAGCATTATGCCATCAGACCCATCGGTATGCTGAAGTGAATTAGTGCAAGCAATTTCATGAGATTATGCAGCAATTTAGTACAGAACAGCTGCCATACCACACTAGAGGATACTCCTCCTAGTCCTTACTTACATGGCCACAAATAACTTCTGAGTTAATCCAGAGCAACAGCATACATCTTTTATCTTTACCACTTTACACAGAGATATGCTAGGCTTTGTAATTAGTTGATCTTGTCCAATGTTTTTTTAAACTTGCAATAATTCCATTATCACAAGTCCAATATATCTTCATTAAATTAGACAGTCTATATGACACTATTTCTTCTAATATTTGAATCACTTCCCATATCTTCAGCACACACATTTTGTCCCTCAGCTACACTTTTTTCTGTATTCTTTCAACAGTGCAGTGTTTCTAAGCTGTGAGTCAGGTACAGGAGCAACTCCAACCTTACTAATTGCGTATATGAAACTTCACAGGGTATAGAGTCCAACTGCAGAGGGCTGGGGCGGGGGGTGCACATGGGTTTTCCTCTCTCCTTGGGTATGTGTATTGCTGTATCAATCACTTCCAATCAGGAAAAAAAAAGTCTTTTTGAACATTTATACCTAGTGGGATCCTAGAGTCACATAGCTTGGCACTACGAATGCTGATGCAGCCACTAGAAAGCAGGATGGGAACATCTCTGACCTTGATGCTAACACTTACGCTGGCGCATCAGCCCACTCAGAACCGGTGTCCCCCCAGGAATCCCCTCTCCCTCCCACACACACAGAGTCTCCTCCTTGCCCAGCAACAGAGAAACAGAGCTCAGGCATGAGTGTCCTTGGGTTTTTCTTTCCTTTTGCAAAATGGAAAGTCAAGTTATTGAAGCTAACCATAAGGTTCAGCTTTTTTTTTCATATCATTAAAATGCACACTTGAGTTTGCTCCGTTTCAGTAGATCACTGAGTTGCAGTTGTAAAAAATAACAACAATAGGTCTCACCGCCTGTACACTTACCTTTTGACACCGTGTTAACTATTTTTTCTGTAGAGTACTTCTGAGCAGTCATTTATATGTTAAGTACTGAACTCTGTATCACTGCTGCCTTTCAATATTACATTGCTTGCTATGTATTTTCCACTTGTGTCTGATATGTCATGGATCAGAAATTAATTCCTTCTACTTCTGTCTGCCTCCAGAATACCATCATGCATGAAATTTCACAGATACTTTTTTCCTGACTGAGAATTATTGGATATACAGCTATAAAAGCATACATAAAAGCTAAAAGCCCTTAGAATTATTTGGAGGGGAAACAAAACATCCCTTAAGCATCAGATCGGTTGGAAATTCTTCATACTGCTCTTCTGTACCAATTCCTGCAGGATTTGCTTTCTGTTGTAGCTTAGCTCCTGTCTGCTTCAGGAAAAAGATCGTCAATTACGATAAATGATTCTGTACGCCAGGATTTAGACTCACGCTACAGAAAACTATATCTAATGAGATTATCTGATTCTTTTTTAAGGATCAATAATTTATTTATAGGCAGGGGCCTCAAAGGTTAATTTCTAGTGCTTTACTCACCAAGCCATGCAGCACTCCAACGACTTGTAGGAGACATACAATCACAACTGGCTAATCCACACCAGCTTGTTTAAAAAAATTGTCAGATTAACAAATCAATGGTACTTACACACTACAAAATTGGTTTCCACTTAAAAGCTGACTGGATTTACACAGTTTACATGCAGCATAAATCCTGTTTTCATGTAATTTAGCAGGGATTCTGGGCAAAGTGATTCTCCCCTCTCTTGTCAATTTACAAGACACAAACTGGCCAGCAGAAATCCTATTGCAGTTTGATGGATGTCTGTTGAGGGAAACAGGGGAGGAAGAAAAAAAAGAGCAAAGCAGGATTTTTGATGTTTGGCTACGGATTGCTGTCACTAATCATTTTCCTATCTATGCTTCCACAGATAACTGTGACTTTCCATTTAGAGAGCTTTTCCCTGCTTTACTGGTTGTGCCAAGAAGTATGCCTTGCCTAACTTGTGACAGGTTGATGCTACATTCATGCAACAACCCATTGCGGGGGTTGCATAAATGTAGCATCAATGGGTGCTAAATTCATGGGGTTTTCACCCATTTCCTCACTTTAATTCTGCTCACACTGTTGCAGTCATTATGAAAAAGTCAACAGTGTGCCTGCCGTCGGCAGCCTGTGACACTGAATGCAAAAGTGAACTTTGCCGCAACAAATTCTCCAGTATGTGTGTGCACATCTCCGTTCTCTCTCTTTCCCCTTTCTCTTTCTATATTTATTGTTCCCTTTGAAGGTTGTGGAGCATTATCTAGTTTTATTTTGAATTTTTGTTACTTTTGGAATTTGATAGAGAGTGGGTTGCAGGAACACAGCACACTTGAGATCATCAGGACTACATCTCCTCCTTCACTGGGACAATATAGCAAACATCTGAAAGGTACAATGATATTTTTTTGTGCAATGGCCACTGAATTAGAAGAGCTGTGATATAAAACTGATTCAGGTGACAGGTGCTTAATCAATTGAATCTCCAACGATTCTAATAATAGTTTCCTAACTTCTTTCTGTACCTGGAAAATATGATCTGAAGACAAACATAAACATTTGCAATAAAAAATACACCACAGTGTCAGTTTGCATTTTTTCAGTCTTGTATCTACAGATCCAACTGAACTGAAGGTTAACGCTAACGTTTAAAGACAGACTGTGCATAATCTAAGAGGACATGCGACATTTTTATGTTTCAGGCTAATGCTTTGTGTCTTTGTTGTTCAGGAGAGTCTCACATAGGAAAGTAAGCTAATGTCAATGACAATCTCAATATTAAATAGATAAATAAATAAATAGAGACAAAGGAAAACATGATGGAAGTGGCTGAAATAAGCGGCATGCACACAGTACAGTAAACAATTCTGTGGAGCACCAGTCTAATTTGTCCCAATCTACCACAACCAATTACTCCTGCCTCAGAGACTCCTTATCTTACATTTTCCAAGCCAGCTAGCCTCTATTTCTTGATAAAAGACACATCAGTATTTCAGAAAATTGCACATTAGATAAAGAAGAAACCCAGTGTTAGAAATAATTGCCTGCATTTTTTCCCCAGCTGAGCCAATCCTCTGCTCAAATAGTTGAAAAAGCTAACTACCTTCCAAGTTAGGTCTCAGTAATCCATCTGTATTGGCCACAAAATAATAGGCTTGACAACATTGTAGAACCGTTGCTGTTAGCATTACTGCCTGCTACAAAAAGCTTGGAAAATAATCTTTGAGAGGTCAGCAAGAGCAAAAAAGAACTGGGTTGAATTGTGCTCTCCACTATACTGGCTGGACATACACACTTGTGACGCAGATGCAACACTGAGCTCCACAATGCGGAAAAGGCAGAAATCATTCAGCCCTGCTGCTTCTTCCTTCCTCTCCCTTCTCACTCGCCTTCTGGGAAAGAAAAGGTATCTTTGGTTTGGAAGAAGCTGGAGCTAGCAGTAAGTACTATAGATAAACAAGTGTACTGAACCTAACAAAAAATCCTTCTCGCTCTCAGTAGCCCGTCTCTGGCACAGGCCAGTAACAGGTGCTATGAGGAAAGCAAAAGAAACAAGAAAAGAGTTAGGGATCTCTGTATACCATCCTTATCTGCAGACTGCTGTTTAGGGACATTCTGTGATAGAGGATGCAACCAGACCACCTTCTTCCCTCACCACTCTTGGGAATTCTCCATTACTGTATCTGGTCACTTTGGGAACCCAGAATACTTTTGGTCTCTACAATATCCTTAAGCAGTAAGTTCCACAATTTTAACTTGCAGTGGGTGAGCTTCCTCTGTTTGCTTTATACCTGCTGCCTCATAGTTGCATGGCTATCTCCAGGTCTCAGATAAGAAGAATGGGTAAATCCCTATTAATCTTTTCCATTCCTTTCACAATTTTAGAAAACTGTCACATCTTGACCCAGATGTCTTTTGTCAGAACAGAAAAATAAGCGTCTCATCACACACAAACTATTCCATACCTCTGGCCATCTTTGTGGCCCTACGTTTAAACAACAGTTAGCACTTTCTTTTTCAGAGGCAATAACCAAAACTGCAGTTGGTATGTGCAGAGCAGGGTATGCTCTTGGTTTACCACAGAGAAATAACATTTTGTCGTTCCCAATAGTTCCTAATATTTTAACTGCCCTTTTGACTTCCGCTTAGAGCTCGGATGATGTTTTCAGTGAACTATCCAAACAGGATGCCAAATAAATGAGGCAGCAGATGAGAGACCAGTGCCACCCTGCCTGCTTTTGCCCTTTTACACTCCAAATGATGCCACTGCTGCTTCTTAAGAATCCTTACTGGAAAGTGTGTTCAAAATTAGTACCAGTGTCACGCTGACAGTTCAGCTCTGCAAACCGAATCAGTTTGTTACTCCATCCTTGCACACGAGCAATGCTGTGGCAACCACTGCAGCCAACTCTGGGCCCTGGCCATGTACCCCATTAACCTGCCTTGCCTTCCTGGCTTCACCGCAGCTTGCCCCACCACTGGGACTTCCCCGGTGATCACAGGGCTATGGCTGACCCTGCGCGGCACGCCCCATTGGCACGGCACGGCCGGCTTTACTGCTGCCCCAGGATCTTTCTGCTTCGCCATGTCCTGCTGCTAGCAGTCACTACACTAGACTGCAAAATGGCTTACTTAATCCCTAAGGAGTTAAGGATGTGGGAGCTAAGCTGTGGTGTGAGGTATGAGGGAAGAAAACAAAATGGACAAAAATCTGATAATCCAAAACTAACACATAGAAATGAACAACTAAGAGCTTTTATCTGAAAGTTGAAACCGAGGAACAAAAGATCAGGATAGCAAACAAATAGGAAGAACAAAGAAAACTACCATCAGCCTCCTCCTTTTTATCTTCTAAAGGACAAATATTTCTCAAAGAGCACCATATTTACTCCGTAATAAGTAGCCTTGTAATTTTCATTACAAGGATCATGCAATAACAAGAAAATTACCAGGATCATTTTATTTTCTGACAGATGAAATGGCACAATTGGAAATTCAAGCCTAGACAATGACTGATGTTCAGTGGAATTTCTCCACTGTCCCCAAAGCATGTTATTCAGTAATATAAGAGAAGTGGAGGGTAATTAACCCTTAACCACACAATGGTCGCAAAGGCACTGTATCCTGCTGCATATTGTATAGGATAATGTCAGCTTCTTTCTTTTCATCAACGCAAAGAGAAATGGAAAGAGAAGGCGCTTTTGCATGCCTTATAGACTTGAATTTGAAAACTATGAAGAATGATTTCTCTAAACCCTAGACGTGAAACCCTGGAGTTTTATAAAGAGTACAAGGTTCCTCGCAAACTGACCTGTGTGCACACAGCATGCTGTTTATGTAGAGCCTCCATTGAACTCATGCAGAAAATTTCTGAGGATGAGACAATTTGTCTGGTGCCCTCAGTTTTCTTGTCTGTACTAGGAGAAACAAAGACCTCAAACCTAGACAGTATCTGACCCATAATAAACGGAAAATGAAATCTCCGTTTGTAGCTTAAGCTTTCATCTGCAGGTCCCTCTACAGGTTTGGTTTTGGTTTTTATTTTTCATCTCTGGTAGCTGTCAGGACAAGTTCTTTCGAGTTGGAAAATCCTGGTTATGTAAAGTATGCTGCATCTAGCTGTGCAAAGGTGATATAACATTTATTTTTATTTATATGCAGTTGAGCTGAAAGCCTCCCTTGTGCTAATAACCCCACTGTGCTAAACAGTGGGTAGATAAATCAGATTAAAGAGATGATATAACAGATTATAATACCTTTGTTGGCGACACAGAGAGTGGGATTGAGTGCACCCTCAGTAAATTTGCCGACAACACCAAGCTGTGTGGTGCGTCCGACACGCTGAAGGGAAGGGATGTCATTCAGAGGGACCTGAACAGGTGGGCCTGTACAAACCTCATGAAGTT
>NW_009614603.1:42806-60293 GCF_000690535.1 Cariama cristata | reverse complement strand
ACCTCTCTGTAGTTTCCTACTCCAGATGACTCAAGAGAACAGAATGCCTTTGCCAGTATGGATTAGCCACAGAGGTACTATGGGGAGTGTGGTGTTTTCATCCTGTCCCTTTAGACTAAGAGGATTTTTTTTCCATCGTAGGCATATTTGTTCAATGAATAATGTAATTATCAGTTCTCAGGTTTGGATTTATCTCACTGAGAAAAGCACTTGGATACCTTAATGTTTAGCAAGTTAGAGGTATCTGCTCAGAACAGATTTGGAAATGGCTAGTCTCGGGACCCGCTGGACCAACACAGGACTTTCTGGTTTTGGTGTCTCTTTGCAATTGCTACCCTGATCTCTGGCATCCTGCTTTTCATTTCCTTTCTCTCATCTGCTCCCCCTCTATGCAAGGGTTCAGGCTTGAGACTGAACTGATGGGTCCTCGTATGCTAAGAGACCAGTATGTTAGCACTGTTAGCTATTTTATTGTTCTTACCACAGTGGACAGGCATGGTGACAAATGTAGACCACTGCAAGGGCCATCTTTGCTGCAGTATGTGCGCGTGGTCATAGCTTTTTTTTTACCCATCCATCTGCAAGTAGGTCAGCCGCTAGACCCTCATAACACATGGGCCGGCAAAACCACGGGAGGGCAAGCTGAGCTTCCTGACTGGAACACGGAAAGCTGCACAGTCTCGTTTGCACAATCTAGTGTGAGTGACGTATTTTAATTATTTGCATAGGGGGTGGGGGAGCTTCTTCTTTGTGAGAAGAGCTTGGAAGAGTACCAGTGTTTCTGGCCACAGCTCTGTCCTCAACTCTAACTATAAAAGGAGGGAAGAGAGAAACTATATCTTAAGTTACTGAGGAGCCTAAATTTATTGGCAGAACGAAAGGATCAGTTCATTTGGAGTCAAAGGCTTCCTTAATGAAAGAGTTCCTTGAGGAGGAGGTGGATAAAAGGGCAGAGACAAACAGAACAAGGAAAAAGTTGTCAGCAGGACAACTCTGGGAAGGGGAGCAGTAAATGAAAACCTGTCACAGTAAGTTGAGTTTCTGCTACTGTAAAGCTAGAATCAACATTGCTCGGATTGGTAATCTTACAGGCGTGCAACTAAACCAATATTCATGATCTTCAAGGGGTAATTGCTGAGTGTACTCTGATTTACGAGGGTCAACTAAAAGAACAAAAATACTGCTTTATAAAGGAGGTTCCAAAAAATTGGTTGTTGGAGTTTAAGGTGTGAATGAAAGATACTGCTGCTGCCCTTGAAGTAAATGTTTACTGACTTAAATTATTGATACGATCATGCTTGAGCAGAGAGAGGATGCAGGTTTCCTTTTAAAGATATCAGTGAATGCCAAAGATTACTGCTGGAAGAGTCCTTCATAAATGTGCAATAGAACTTTTAGTTTGTTTTTAAATTAAACTTTAATTAAACCTTTTGATTAATAAACAAATTAATCAACATACCTGATACTTGAGACTAAACTAGATGAGAGAACTGGTTTCACCTGAGGCTTCAGTCTTGTGCACTGATCTTGAGAACACTGGGAAGCAGTTCCTCTTACATCCAAGTGCAAGGTCCTGCACCCGGCTTGCGGCAATCCCCAGTATCAGTACAGATACAGATTCATTTAACGCGGATGGGAGGGAAAGGCAGTTCGGAGCATTAGGAAGGAGATGCACAAGTTACAATAATCTTGTGGAAAATAAACTCTTCTGCAGTCAAAAAAGTATTAAAAATTACTTGGAAAGCAATAGTTCATTTTAAAAAACAAAGGTATCATTATGGAATTTTATAAATCTGTATTTCATCTCCCTCAGGAAGGTACTGGTGTAGCTCTGGTGATACCAACTTTAAAAAGTCTGCGGTAGACCTAGGAGAGAGCTAGAGAAAGGCTGCAGGAAAGACTAAAGGTGTAGAATGGCTCTGAAGGAGAAATTATTTGAAGAGATTTGGCTGGTATTTTTCTGCCTGGAAGAAAGACAATTGGTGGAGGGAGGAGACAGTATGATTACTATTTCATGCACGTTGGGTTAACTTGTAGATGGTGCAGATTGTTAAAGTAAGGCCGGGATAAATTCTTGGAAGGAAAAATCCATCTAGAACTCTTAAATAGAAAGTGACCACTTCTGACTCAGGAAATAAGCCACTTAAGACAAATCAGGACAAGTGTACCAGGGAATTAGGTTTTCCCTAACTTGGATTCCTCTCTGCCATTTGCTGCTGATAAAAGGTTCACGTGGGATAGGATTTTATCAGACCTGATTCAGCCATCTTACACTTTTGGAAAAAAGCTTCCATTGTGCAGATACAGTTCACATTTAAATGGGTCTTTTTTCATCCGTGGATTAATTCATGTGTCCTATTCTAGATTAGTGCATGAAAACGAATTTACCATGAATTTTCCAGTTATTGCAATGTTGTGCGTCAGATTTGCAAGTACCGTAAGTCACTTCCACATTAGTTTGAGAGGAAGAAAACTCAATAAAGGGTCTCCTCCAGAGTTTAAAGTGTGAGTGTTAAAAATAAATCCTGAAGATTTTTCCATTCTGGTCTGTTTTACATGACTGCTACGTGTTGTTCTGGTTCTTCTAGAATGACTGCTTTTTGTTGTTCAACTTTGATACATCTAATTATACTTCTGCTTACCAATTGCAGATTTGGACTATTGTCTCCTTAAAGAATGTGGTTTTGTTTCAAAGGAATGTATTTTTAGCCACTTTCACTAGGGCCAATGCCTCTTATTTTTGGTATGAAATAGCGTTGAAAGAGCACCCTCTGGTGATAGTTGGTAACTGAGCTATCTTCTAGTTTGAAAAATGTAGTCATCTCATAGTCTCTAGGTAGGGATATAAACATACGTTCATATATGACTTACATTCCCTGCCCAGTATTTCTTAGCTAAGAAATGAGGTTATCGCCATACTCCACTTTTAGGTGGAAATCTGAAAGAACAGGTGCATCCAGTAACGAAATGCCTCAGCACTCTTGTAGAACCAGATCACACCTGGGACACAAGGTGTGCAGAGCTGTGATGTAGCAGGCCACGCTTTTTCAGGTCTGTTGCAGTGTGGCACCCTGGGGAGCCTAAGGCCAGAATGGAGAGAGTTGAAAGAAATCAGTGTAGTTTTCAGAGACTTAATGTAGCATCTGAGACTGCTGCCAAAGGAAGGATGGGACACTGTATGACTGCAAGTGTCATAGCCTGAGTATACTGTGGTTTTTTAATAAAGTGTGGGATGTCTCGCAGTACTTTGGCATGCCCTTGAATTTTGAGCCCAGTAGAAGGATGCTGTTCGAAGACCCAAATTGAAGACAAGAAAACCACCTTACCAACGGCAATGTGGTATAGTTAGCATCAGTCCTGCAGTCTCTCTCCAGTGCTTTCTGAATGGGGTTTACTTTGATAGTGAGGTAGGTTGCAGACCAGAAAAAGGAGGAAAAGTTGAAAGCCTGAAGTGTGGTCCTGAGTTAGATACTAGCAATAAGGAGGAAGAGAGGAGGGAACCCAGCCTACTGGAGTTGTTTGCAGCATGCAACTTACACATCACATACTAAGAATAACTGGCAAGCCATTTCTGTTTTATCCAAATACCGCAAGCACTTTCAGGTGAGGTAGGTAGGTTAGTACTTCCCCTTTTGTTACTGATGTGAGAGGCAGAAAGTGAGACCTGAAGGTCTGCGGTGGCAAAGTAACACTTAGCAAGGCAGTAGCACAGCAAGGTGGATATCCACTCACGCTGAAACTCAGTTTGCGCCTACTTGTTTTGGGGGGTTTTGGTCATTTTTTCTCCAATTCCAGTACGTTATAGGCTATTTTAAAACTTTTTTGTTGTTATTGAGGATGTGGTGGTGGTGGTGATTTGAGACATTCACCTCCTTTGTTTTGAAAGCTCTACTGTTGGTTATATTTTCTCTATTTAAATTAAGGAAAGGTGCTAGCTGTATCCTTCATTGCTTTCTTGAAATCTCATTGTACAACTAATTACAAGTAATCACTTGTCAAATGCTGCAGTAGCATTTGTGCACCTGCGGATGGATGCAGTTATAGCTGTCCCCATGTATACTAAAAGAACAAGTAGCTGTAGACACTGAGGCATGGTCATGATTGACAAAGGTTGGCTTCAGAAATAGTGAAAAATTACTTTTACAATTTTTTGGGAATTCACCAGTAGCCTTTTATTTTATCTGCTGGAACTCCTTCCTGTCATGAGACTTATACTTCTACTTGATAAGTTTGTGAACTTTTGTGGGAAGGAAAGATCTTGCTTAATAGCTTGATAACTAAGCCCCTTTCACTGTTTTTTTTAGCTTGGTTTCCTTAGGAAGTGAGATAACTGAGCTTGTTATATAAATCTTTTAACTGATGAAGTTATATTTGTAAAATTAGCTTTTCAATCTGGCACTTCATTCATGATATTATAGTTCCTACGTAAAAGAATACTTACATGAAATATTTTTTTCACTCCTTTCTTTTTAGAAATGCATGATTTCTCAGTCAAACAGTATCTTTTGTGCTATTATGCTTACTCTGTAAGCTTAAGGGCTTGAAAGACTGTAAACTGTAATTTAAAAACCCGTTTAATATCAGTTTGAGTTTTATGTGAAATCTGTGTATGCTACACTATGAATATTAAGTGCTTCCATCAAAACCATTGCTCTCTAAAGATTCCTTTACGTTTGTAGCAGGCAAAATTCACGAAGATACATTGGTTAAAAATGAGCATATCGTAGGCCTGTAAAAATCACTGTGTGTGCTCATGAACCGTTAGGACATAGGATTCATTAACATTTGTTTTGCACTGGGTCAGTGATTCTCTAATAAGATATCAGTATACTGCTGTGATTATAATTAAGTTAGGGAAGTTTAGAAACTATGCCCACAACTTCGTCATCTTTACCAAGGCTACTCGGAGTGCACGGAACAGTGTGATAAAACTTGGACTTGTAGGATATTTTCCTTATTTTACAGGTGCGCTACACAAACGTCACTGTACTGTTCCTTCATAGGACCCTGTAGAATGTCCTGTCTTCCTTCAGTGAGCAGGCGCCCCAGGGCAGAGGAAAATAGACGTCAGCAGTGGGTGACTGAGCACAGCTGCTTTCTCCATGGAAGCGTTGCTGATCCAAGACGTCCTGAGGGGAGGAAGGACCGAATTCATTCAGCTGGTGAACAGGCAGTTCAGTTTAGAGGAGGGGATTGGACACGGAGGACGTGTTTACACAGCAGCATGGAGGAAGGAAAGCTGTTGCTCCAGAGATGCATTGTGAACTGCCCTTGGTTCACATGCAAACGCCTCTAGGTTTCTTGGAGCTTCCTGGCTTCAGCTTGGGCCTTCTTTGGAGGCACTGGTCAGTGCTCGGGTCCAGAGTTCGAGCACTCCGCAGTTACAGTGTGGACACAGAAGTAGCTGGGACTCAGATCCTGGATGGCA
Organism: Cariama cristata; assembly: GCF_000690535.1. Taxonomy (NCBI): domain Eukaryota; kingdom Metazoa; phylum Chordata; class Aves; order Cariamiformes; family Cariamidae; genus Cariama; species Cariama cristata. The sequence continues at coordinate 54,865 of NW_009614603.1, read as the reverse complement.
GCATTTCTGGGCCTGCTGCTGTTTCACTTCTCATTAACCGTAAGTTAAACTGTTTGCAAAAGGCCTTCCATCACCCAGTCCCTAGTTCTGCAATGGGCAGAGTCAGGAAATGAAACGACTTCAAAATTGCAAAGTTTTGTAATAATAAAATGCGTGTTCTACAGCAGTCTTGTAGGTCTGCTTCTTAAAAGGCTTACTGGTTTTTGTGTACTGGTTTCTGTTAAAAATCTGAACAGACAAAAACTATACAAACTCCAAACGAGGAAAAAAAAAATCAGGTAGCCTTGTCAGTTTATTACTGAGAGATATAAGAAATATGTCAGTACTTGAATTCATGACTTGCTTTCAGTATGGGCTTATTACTGATGAAAGGTGGAGCTTGGAAACGCATCTTGATTCTAGAGCTTCAGTTGCTTGAAAGCATGTCAGTGCAAACTTAACCAGTCTAATCAGGGAAGATCTTGGAATTTTGTTTTGATTTTAAATCTATCAGAAATTTGATTAAATAAAGGATCTAAAAGGAATGTGTTTTGAAAGCCAAAAATTGGCATGACTTGAAGTCACTGTAGCCTTAGACTTTCTGTTTGGCAAGTGCTTTTAAAAAAGACTTCTGAAAGTAGTTTTAATTCTGGATTATAAACAAAATAGGTAACTTGGAAACTGTAATGCATTTGAGCAGGTGAAGGATCTGGGAAACAAGGCATGTATAGCATAGTATTGATAACTGTTAGTGCTTAAGAATTTTTGTACTATTTAGATGCTCCTGATGAAGACCAAGACTGTGCTGTTAGAAGGTCACTGTCTTTTCCAGTGAACTTAAACTGCAGAGTGAAATGTGCTGGGAAAGGGATACGGTAGGAAAGCAAGGGGAGAAGAGCTTCCTCAGAGGAGTAGGGAAGTAAGAGAAACTGAGCCTGGCTGGGGAACTGAGTTGCCCTGAGATAATGTGAGGAAGTAGAACTCTGACAGAGAGCCTTGGGCTGGCACCTGCGTTCCTGTAAAAGGACAGTTTGGCATGGGTAGGTTGGAGAAACCTCTCATTCCAGTATCTGGAAGAGCTTCACCAGAGAGCATCAGTCCTAACAGCCAGTCTTTCCTCTGCAAACAGCCTCTATTTCAAACTGTCGAAGATTTCTTTTGTAGTGCTTAATGCTGTTTAATTACACTTGAGTATTTTTGTACTACTCTGGCTTCTTTTAGTTAGATGGGAACAAATGGGGCTTACTTAGTAGGTGTTTCTCCTTTTTATTGTTCGGTATGAGGTTCCAGTACCTTCTCTGCCTTCTTAGAGTCATAGAGTGTCTGGAATTGGAAGGGACCCGTAAGGATCATCAAGTCCAACTCCCTGCTCCTTGCAGGATTACCTAACACTAAACCATATGACCAAGAGCATCGTCCAGATGCTCCTTGAACTGACAGGCTTGGTGCCAAGACCACTGCCATGGGGAGCCTGTTCCAGTGACCCCATCTTTTCAAACAATTCCGGGTTAAAGAATTCAAAAAGCTTAAAGACAAGGTTATTAACTTCTTTCTGGTCTGATTCTCTGATATTTAGTACTACATCTGCATTCATCACAGCCTTTTCCATAAACCTTTGGAGTCTTCATTAGAGGTGCATGGCTGGTGTTACACCTTTTTTTACTGAATTGGTCAGAGGTGAAAAACATTCGCATTTTGGAGTTCCCAAAATAAAATATTGCTGCCATTTTGTGGTTGTGTTTTCTTCTTTCTCAGGATATATAATGTAATCTAGCACTTAAGAGTGTAGATATATTATAGTATTTCAGTTGAGTTCCAGCATTTCAGCTTCTCCCATTTGAATTTGACAGAATTCAGCTTTGGGGTTCTTTGATTTTAATAAATAAATAAATATGACTATGTAACTGTAAGTTCAGGATTCTGTGGAGCATCACAAGAAGTGTTCGTGAAACATGCCAAGTTCTGCATGCTTGCTTTTGAGACTGTGGGTTTTTTTTTTTATTATTAGTGGTAGGAATAAAATAATAGGAGTAATACACAAACATGCAAGATGCAAAAGTGGAATGCTACCAGTAGAATGGTTTTCTCTTGTGCTTTGTCGCTGTGGCCTGATGTTTGTACTTAAAAATTGTTAGGCTGCAGCATGTTGGACATAATTTCAAGTGAGGAAACTTCCTTTCCTACTCCTACAATGATGTTACATGAGAGAGAGAACCTGAGATTGCAGCTTTGTAATATAGCAAGAGGTTGTATTTAAATAAGAAAGGAAAATCCTTGTCTATTGCCAAAGATGGGGAAATCCACAGAAATACCCTTGGTTTTTTGTTAAGCCCAGCAACTGATTGTGTTTCTAGGGTCTTCCAGCTAATACTTAGATTCTTCTGGATAAAACATTGGAATCGCCTACCTCCTACCTCAAGCTCATTAAAACTTAGAAAGTTTCAAGTGGCTTTGTTACACACAATACAAGAAATTGGGATTGCCTTAATGAAAATTTAGGACAAAAATTTGGATTTGAGTTTTCAGTACCGCTGATGGTGATGTTTCCATTCCCCATGCCATTTAAATATCTTTGCTTTCCAGTGTGTAACTCTGCAAGTTTCCCTGTTCGTGCTTTTTGAAAACTCTTGGTGTTGCAGGTGCCTTTACTGATATAAAATTCTGTTGACGTATTTTTCAGGATGTGGATAAATATATGGTGGAGTTTCAGTGCTATGATATATTGTGCATCAGCGTAGCAGTCTGCTTGCCAGTACTGTCAGTTGCCGAGTTAAGATCAGAATTTCACCCTGCGTTTGTAGTGCAAGGAGATGTTCGTTTATTCGGTAGCCTTTTTCGGGTGAACCTTTAGAGGGCAGCATCGTTCCCCTTCTGTTAGGCGAGGTGCGTCGTTAACGTTTCCTGGGGTGGCTGCCAAACCAAATCCTGTTCTGTGTAGCAAAGAATAGGATCATAAACAGGCTGAAACCAAAAGTGAGAGTAAAGAGTGAATTAGTTTAACTTTTGAAAAGTATGCCTGTGTGTGTGAATATACGATGATTCTTAATACTGAAGGTGGTATGTTTGAACTTAGTACGTACGTGGACTGGGAATGCTGCTGTTTAATGAAACCAGAAACCATTAATAGCCACTAATGTTTTCTTTTGTTTTTTGAACTTACTTTCACCATTCCTTATGATCAGGGCGTATGTCAGTATTTGGAGAAGGTACGCCGTAACATAAAGCTTCTTGGGTTTGAATTATTTAGTGTGTTGATGCTGCAAGCGGTCCACCTGTGTCTTTTTCTCCTACCTTCAAAGATGCTGGTAACAAAATTATTTCCCTGTTATAATGGAAAATAAAAGCTCTGAACCGAGGAGACCTGTTGAAAGTTGTCTGAGTTTGAACATGAAAAAGTCACTCACTTTACCTATACAGGAAACTTTTTCAGGTTTGTCACAGCAAGCACATTGGTTTTGTTTTCCAGCAAGCTTCGCATTCCAAAAAGCCCAAAGAGAGTGTGTGTTTCTCACAAGAGCGGTAGTGCAGCAGCTCACTAGTCTTTACGGTAGCAGCTGTGGTGTATGTAAGAAATAATTCTGATATTTTTTGCATTGCAGAAGGTAGGCACTGTACATATGAAACTTGCAGTCCATCTGGAAGAAATTAGATACATTCAACTCATTCCCATTGCAGGTCCGATCAGGAAGCCCAAGTATGTGGAAAGTCCTAGAGTGCCAGGTGAGGCAGCTCTGCTGCTGAGAAAAGGCTCAGAGCAAGGAGAACCCAGTCAAAATGGTAAGAGGCTGGTCAGTGATCCGTTATTTGGTAGAACAGCTGTTCGTTTCAGAGTGGTACAAAGGAGCCTGCATAATCAGGGAAACTGATTCGTTATTTGTAAGAATGTTTTGCGGATTTAACATGCTTGTGGTAAGGAGGAGATGCTTGCAATTATATTTATGTGATCTTTATAACTGTCTCAATTCTTGGAGCTGTGCATGTACTGCAGGCAAAATGATGCCTGGGTGTTGTTGATTGCTACATATGCCAAAGGCCCACTAGAATTTTTCTGAACTTGTTTTTAATGTAAATTGATTCCAAGTGTGTAGCAGTACACTGGGTACAATGCCTCGTTTTAGAAATTTTGTAAAAACTTGCTCGATAAGAAGGCAGTAACAGTAGCCTCCTGTGTTGACAAAGCTCGAAAAAGCTACCTCCCTAGAGTTAATTGGTATTCTTGTAAAGTTTCATGTTCGTTAAATTTGACTAGTGCATAACAGTGTGGCTCTGACAGCGAATGTCATGGTCAAAGCAAAATGCCCCATATGTTGGTATATGACTGTATGCATTGTAACATGGATTTCGTATGCCTTGTATTTTTAGATTAATTTTTCAGTTTAGCTGACCTCATTAAAGTCATTGCATATAACTGATGAGGTTCCAGCTGAACAATTCTTTGTTTTCCTTTTGCTTCGATTTTAAAGGAAACTACAGTTTTAAAAGCCAATGTTTTCTTTTTTAAAAAAAGCCCCTTATTTTTGATAAGTACTAGTGAAAACAGAACTTACTGTAATTGTTTTCACCATCATCTTCTGTATGCCTTATTTGATAAGTTACAGTTACCCCGGTCCCTCTTGTGCCTCCATCTTCACAGCCATCTTAGTGCTGGCATTGAAGTTTTATGTCCAACTGGGAGAGCATGTAGTTCTCATCTCCCTAATCTAAAAGTGACCATCTCATGATGATCCTCCTCTTTACAGAGTTGCACTCCCAGTCAGTGAGACTCCTGAAGGTCAAAATTAAACTCTAGTGTTTAAGGATTAAACAGTGGTTGTTGCATTGAACACCTTAGACTCTTGGCTTTTATCTCTGTTGATGAACTGAATTTGGTACTATGCCTAACATTTACTCAGACTTGTCAAAGATTAAAATTTAAATATAATAATATTAGGATTTTGCAACTTTGATAGAAGAACGAAGATGTTGATTTCATTAACTGTGTAATTTCTAGGATAGTAATTATAAAGGTCAATTGTAATCCTCAAAGTGACAATTTTGCAGAGAAAATATATTTTCCAGTCAAATATTCTTAAGACGTGTCAATTTGCAAAATATTCAGAGGTACAAAAACTTGCTTTCTGCTTTCAAAAAAAAGACATAATTTCATAGACTTCCTCCTTTTGGGATTAAGTGAGAATCAGATAATTTGATCTTCCAGAGTAAAATCTTAAGCTGTCTACAAAACTAAGGAATACGTGCATTCAGTAGGCATTGAGCTGGAGGGAGATGAAGGATGGTTGACTCGTAAACTACTTCTGGTTGCAAACCGTGGATTTTATGTCACTCACAAAACTGAAACATTATTGAAGTAACGCGTACTGATCAAGCTGTTCAGTTAAAATAATTGTTTTCTGTGTTTTTCTTACAGTCTGCAGCTTGGGGAAAAATGTGCTGTTTATTGCAAATATCACTGAACGTCAGCTTGGTCTTGCATGGTTAGATACCATATACTCTTCATGGGGAGTAAATACTGTCCCTGACGCTCATTCGGCTTAGTGAAGCCATGAAGGAAAGACCAAAGTAAAAGGGGCAGTTTAGCCTTTTTTTTTTTTTTTTAAAAGTCCATACACCTAGGTCTCTCTTTCTTCACTCTTCCTCTGAGGCACTCCTCATCAGTTAGGAACTTTTTGTTGCATGAAGTCTCCAAACTTCAAACCGATACAACTGTTTGGATGTGCCTGCTGTCCTCCAGTCGTGTGGGGCCGAGGCCGCCTTGCCCAGGCGGCGGTGGCTGGGGAGCAGCAGGCCGGGCGCTCCCGCCTTTTTCCCTCTGCGGAGTCGGGGGCCCGCTGCTGCAGCCAGCAGCTCTCTAGCGGAGAATTCCGGCTGTGCGCCGTTTCTCACCGTGGTTCGGTGATGCTCCTTCATTGAGCAGCTGCTTATATCTGAGGGTGGGACAGGCCCGCATATCATTCTTTTTTTTTTAATGGACAAAAGAAAAAAATATCATAGAAATGTTTCTGGTAGGGAGGAGCATTACAGGTGGGTAGGTGATGCCAAACTGTTGGCGTCAAGGAAAGAAAACGGCAGAAGGTGCTAGTTTGTGAGATTGTATTAGCAATAGGTGTTTTCCCGAAGCAGATCTGTGACAGGCTGTTTTTGTTGGAGGTTGCCTCGTTTTGAACTTTGTCTCATTATATCTGTTGGACATCAGAAGACATTTTAAAGCGCTGTACTGATAAAATTAAATATTTTTGCAACCAGAAAAGCTGGGATATGTAGAACTGGTGTCGCATCCTTTCCATAGCAAGCACAACAAAAATGTATGTAGCGTTAACTGTGAGATTACAAAATATCTGTATTATTTACCTCTACTTTTCACGTTTTTAACATTACAGAAAACTTTATAAAAAAATCACTGGAACAGAATTTCAGTCTGTCGCTGAGCTTTGATAGCATTGAGTTTAATGCTGCTGTTAGGAGAATAATCACGTCGATCTTCAGTTCAGTGATGAACTGGTTGCACTTAACCATTTTTTCTCCCCTAGATTTGTGCAGATATGCAGAGGATACAAGACCTACCAACAATTTAATGGAAAAAAAGTTTGAATGGCATTAGCTTCTCTGTTAGATACATTGCTGACTGAAGAACTGGTGTTTACATTTGTTTGTACTTTTTCGACATCTTGTAACAGTTTCCAGATACAAGACTAATCTTCACCAACTTTTTCTCCTCTACTCCAAAGCAAAGCTTGACAAAGACTCGAGCTGTTCTCCTGCAGCACAAGAATTGATGACAAGATTGGGTTTTTTGCTGGGAGAAGGGATCCCAACTTCTGCTCATCTAGAAGAGAAAAATGAAGTCATGGTAGGCTAATGAAAAGTAATATATTTAATACTCATCCTATTTCTGAGGGGACTAGCGTTATTTCCTGTATTTGCTAGTTGCAGTTTACTTGATACTTACTAAAATACAATCCATTTAAATAGACATATAGTAATAGAATTGTAAGTTAATTATAACAACTGTGTGTTTGTTTTGAAATTATGAGTTGATCTTGCATTCTTAAAAAAAAAAGGAATAGACTTCTGATCATTTCTGGAAGGTAAATCTAATCTACTATGAATGTGAATAGCTTCTAGGGTTCTCTCTGCCTTGTATTTAGAGGAACTTTTTTCCTTCTGTTCTCAGTGATTTATGAGAACGGACAATGTCAGTGGTTTGTTAAAATAGGAGCATGCTTTTGGAGCGTGGGTGTTTGATTTTTGCTGAGAAGTTTATTTCTGTTTGACAGTCTCTGTCATTTGGGGGTAGAATAATTGGGGAGAAGCAAGCAGCTACTATCCATATGAAACCTATCTGCTAACCAAAACTGCACAGTAACTAGCAGTCTCTCTTTCTTCCCCTTACTCTCTCCGCTTTTAGTCCCAGGCCTCACAAATCTTAGTGCATCGGTTTGGGTTTCGTTGATAGTGAAATGTGAATAAGACTGCAGTTCTGGTGTTTTTAACCCAAAGAATAAATACTGAGGGCAGAGGGGAGGGGTAGCCAGTAAAATGTTGAATAGAGAAAAAATCTGTCTCACTGCAACTCTTCCAGTGAACTGTGAAGCTCCCTTCTTTCTTCAGAAGTCACTTTTTAAGAGTAATCTGACAACATGTCATTAAGGTTCCCAATCAAGATAAAGCTTCCACTTCTTGAAGTTTTTGCTTGAAAAATGGACTCTTTGCTTTGTTCTTATTCTACTTCACCTTGATGTTTCTGACTTTCAACACAGTAGTGTACTGCCACCTGTGCAATAACTGTTCATTTTTCTTCACATTGCAGTGTACGGGAGTGAGTCCATGTTCCACCCTCACCAGCAGCACTACATCCCCTAGCACTGATAGTCCCTGCTCAACTCTCAATAGCTGTGCGGGCATAACAGCAGCTAACAAAGGTAGTCCCTGTGGAACCATTAGCAGCCCTAGCTCCACCCTGGAGAGCAAGGACAGTGGAATTATAGGTAAGCATCTCAATTAGTATTGCAATTAATAGAAAATCTTCTCTTAATAGTAGAAGTCTGAATAGCTGCTTCATGTTACTGTGTTCAATTTTATGCTGTCTGTGGATCCCGTTTCAAATCCTCTGTACTTGAAAGATTAAAATCATACTCTTTGGCTATAACAGTTGCTGTTGTTAGATGCGCATTTCTCTTCTTTTGTTTTCCTGATGCAGTTCTAGTTTTTCCATGATTTCCTTTAAAAATCATTAGTTTCCTCTGTTTCGCTCCATTTCTTATTTTCTTCTGCCTTTTTCCTTTTCCGTTATATATGTCTCTACAATGCATTTTGTAATGGTGAAGCACTGCGTAGCTTGAAGCTGGCTTAATTTCCAGCTGAGCAAGAAATAGTTAATGCTGTTTCTTATGAGAAAAACCGAAATCAAATGGTTTAAAAACATTGCAAACTTTTGAGTAATTGACATGAAAATGAAACTAAAATGGGGCATCATGGAAGAGGTGAAATTCTGTGATCCTCCACTGAATGGATGACTGAACTGAGGGTATATATGCATGTCCTGTGGGGAGTCGGTTATCTTGAGAGAGGCAGCTACCATCACAGACCACCTGTTACATAGCTCCTTTTACCAACTAGCTGAATATCTCAGTAAGTCTGTTCAGTACTAAAGAAAAGATCTAAATTCTTTGCTGCCTCATTTGTGCCATCTTCCCTGTTTCTGCTCCCTTCCCTAATGGGTCTTTGTCTCTACCGCTATTTACTTGTACCTTTGGGCACCTAGGTGACTTCTTTAATATTATTTTCTGGAAGGTCAGACTAAGATGTAAACAGCATATTTTTCATGTTTTTATAAACTGTTGTAGGAAGGTTTATTCTGCTTTATTGGTTTAGTAAATTTTTTGTTTAAATGCTGACTCCTTAACCAGTTGATGCCACTTGAAGTTGATTTTGTGACAGCTGTTAAGCTTACCAACAAAAACAAAGCACGAATTGGCCCCTAACCAGATGCTTTCTCAATGTGCAAAAGTGAGCTTTCAGTTTTACTTAAGTCTAGCTGATGGGCTAAATTTAGGGAGACTGAAAAAGGGAAGCAATTCTAAATCTTAAATGCCTAGATTTGACAAAGTAAACTTAAGATGTGTCGTTGTCTTTGAACTTAGTATTTTTTTACTTGCAACTTCTGTTTATAGAAGGAATTGCAAGTGCAAGTGGTCTCTGCTTGCCATTACGAATACTACCATGATGATCATTGGTGTAGTACTTGCCAAGAAGTAGTGATGATACATGTTTTCATAACGCGGTTGATAACACTTTACTCTGACTTTATAGATGTTCTTGCATTTTATTATAAAGTGAAGTAATAATAATCATAAGTTACAACATAATGTTATTTTTACTGATCAGTTACCCTAAAAGAGGTGTTCATCATGGGGCAAAAGACTCATTTGTGTAACACTTAAGTTTTGGAAAATGATTATGTGAACTTGTTCCATAGTATATTGATAAAAGCCATTGTCCGTGGTCAATTTTGTGTAAGATCTAGTTTTGAGATGGCATTAACATTTTGATGCAAACGAAAGGGTATATTAGAATTGTAGCTCTTGGATTCACAGATTTCAGTCACTGTCTAACTTGAGAATAGAGTACATTAGTTTTAGGTTTTGTCAGAATTTAGCGTTTCCTGTTTTGATTACGCCGATGGAAGTATAAAACAAACTTAAATGCTTGTATAAGTGAGTGTATTGGTGTAAAAATACAGCAATGTATGACTAGAAGAAACAGTAATGCTTCTTGTTGCAAAAAATATTTATCTGTCAGTGTATTTTAGTCATTTCCTTGTTTAAAATGTTTTATAGGGGTTTTGATTTTTTTAATACAGTGATTTAAATCAGTTCTCTGAGTGACACCGGGATCTACGACAGTTATGCCATTAAAACAAAACAGCCTTCCCAGATAGGACATATTTACAAAGATACTTCTGCTTTCATAAATGCATCTATGCTTAAGCTTTTAGTAGCGCTGTAAGTTATGTGTAGACTGACTATTAGGCACTTCTGCTTAGGTGTGTTTCTTAAAAATGTGGCACCTTTTGTTAAGGCTTCTCTAAGTGATGAGTGTTTGCCTTTTATAAAAAAGAGTAGTCATATTGCTTGGGAATATTTAGTTGTTCGGAGATGTAAACCAGTGTGTGTGTTCATTTGTTTAAAGTGGTACTGCACTGAAAGACTTAGTTGACTTTGCAAAGAAGTTTAAGGACTGCACACTGTTTTGTGTGCAAGTTTTGTTTATATCAGTGAGAGTAGCAGTGATGTGAATATAAAAATTGACTTTACTAATACACTAAATTGCTTCTGTGTTACGTGATATAGAAGGGGAAAAAGGGATCCTGTTTCTATGTTAATTACATACTTTCATTCAGCCTTACCGAGCTCTTCTGTGAGGTACTGCAGCCCAGGGGAGGGATGCATCCGTGTTTTGTATATGCAGTTTAATGTCACAGAAGATGCATTTTTCATGCAGATGCTTTATGAAGTCTTGGCTTAAATACACTTACAGTATCAGTAACACATAGTTCATGTGGAATATTGTGTGCAATTCTGGGCTCCCTGGTTCAAAAAAGAATAAAGAACTATTGGAGAGAGTCCAGCGGAGGGCAGCAAAGATGATGAGGGGGCTGGAGCATGTCCCTTATGAGGAGTGGCTGAGAGAACTGGGTCTGTTCAGCCTGGAGGAGAGAAAACTGAGAGGAGATCTGATCAGTACTTATAAATCACAGAATCATCAGGGTATAGAAGTTCTTCCTCACGTTCAGGTAGAACTGAACCTCATCCTGAGGTTCAGTTTGTGCCCGTTGCCCCTTAACCTGTCACGGGGCACCACTGAGAAGAGCCTGGCCCCGTCGTCTTGACATCCACTCTTAAGGTATTTATAAGCATTGATCAGATCTCCTCTGATCCTCTCAAATACCTTAACATGAGGAAGAACTTCTGTACTTTGAGGGTGGTAGAGCGCTGAAACAGGCTGCCGAGAGAGGCTGTGGAGTCTCCTTCTCTGGAGATGCTCAAAATCCGCCTGGATGTGTTCCTGTGCAGCTTGGTGCAGGTGACCCTGCTTTGGCAGGGGGGTTGTACTGGATGATCTCCAGAGGTCCCTTCCAACCCCCACCAGCCTGGGATTCCTTCCAGAAAGGCAGGGTGATAGGCTGGAGCTCTGTTCTTTAACCTTCTTTAAAACCCGTTCTTGAGTGAGAGCTTCCCTTCTCTCAAGTGAACAAATGTCGATACTGATAGGAGCTTACTACCCATGCTTTGCAAGCTTGAAATGTTCTATGAGTACGTCCATGTTCTAAGTGAGGTCAGAACTAGCTTCACGTTTAAAATGGTATAAATTGTTTAAAATAGTATATTGCCTGACAACTGCATCATCCAGTGTATAACCTTGTAAGTAGTAATATTTTTAAGAAAATATTTTTGAACCCAGTGATAGAAGTTGCTTATTGAACTAATGAAAAGACAGGAGTATCAAAAATAGGAGAAACGTGAAAATAAGTCCTTTATTATACAGGGAGAGGAGAGGATGGTGGAGTTGTGAAGCATATGATTGTGAGAGCAGGGGGAAAAAACCGTAGAGAAGATGTGTGTGTGGGGGCACTCCTGTATAACTTCTTCAGTCAAGTATCTATGGTTCGTGATCATGAGACCGTATGAAAATCATCTGCTACTTTTCTGTGGAGCTGTCATTCATGTCTCAAATTCAGGGAGAATTTGAACACCCCTTGACCCTTGGCAACCCATGGCAGCACCCCTTACATGTATAAAGGCATGAAACCAAGGAGGGAAATACGAGGCACCTCTCTGATAAATGACCCGTGTTTTTGGTTTTTAAATATGAATGTGTTTGTGCATTCAAATTTGTTATTAGTAGTAAATGTGGGGTTTAAGTTATGTTTAGCAAGTATATGTTTTCTAATGTCTTTGACAGAGTTTATCCAACCATGAAATAACTTGCTCTTTCATGCGACTTCTGTGGGCTTCCATTGTAATTCTACTCTCATGATGTTTTCTGGGCCAGCAGACTCTGATGGGAAATCTGTCTTTTCT